>NC_046371.1:2605725-2873147 GCF_011125445.2 Fundulus heteroclitus | reverse complement strand
CCGCGGCTCAGTTCCCGTCTTTCTCTGCGACAGAAAAAGCTTTAGATAATAATTTTTTCCTTCATAGGTCGTGGCGAGCGGAGGGACGGAGGGCGTATATACGCAGCAGAGGGGTGTTTATGTGCAGCGGGATAAGCGGGGCGGGAGACTGACGAGAAACGGGATCAATCGGAGGAACTAGAGCGATAGGAAGGAAGAGAATCCCAACGCTGGAGGAGACAGATGCTTCACAGCCAGGCGTTCTCCAGCTGCAACACAAACATGGATGATGGATGACGGCGGCACGGGAGCCGTGGAGGCAGAGCTCAGCGCGGCCGTGCTGACTGAGCTGTTGTCCGTTATCACAACGCCTCCAACTCTCCTTCTCTGTTTCACACTGGCTGACACTTCTTTGGACACACGTTGAATCCATTTTTGGGTTGTCAGTAAATTTCCAAAATCAAACCCAACAACGCATTAAAGCAGAATCTCGGTAGTTTAATGAACCTTTTTGTTTGCTAAGTAAATGTTTTTTCTCCAATGTTCTTTCCGTGGAAATAGAGCAAGAAAACAATCAAGACGGATGACAAGCAACAATTTCTGCTATTGTCCCAGGATGGATTCATTTTTCAGAGATATCAGTCCCATTGAATTTTAAATCCTCTTTCTCTTTACCATAGAAAGTACCACTGGGTCTGTGCTTTTGTTTTAGCTGTGCCTCCTAGACAAAGCTGCCATGAACAGGATGCATTTGCTTTAATTTTCCATGGTAAATATTCTTGTGCTGTGCCTCTTTCCCTGAACAAAGCCTAAGTAATTGATGCATTCAACAATAATACTCTGTTGATTTTTCTCTCCAAAGAAAGTACCCCTGGACCAATTCTTCTGTGTTTAGTTGTTTTTTTTTCTTTCCAGTTGAATCCGTTGACAACGTTAGCTTGCCGTTAGCCTGCCATTAACTATGTGTTGCTCTATTCTCAACTCTCAGCCTGTCATGGCAGGTCTGCCCATGCTGTGCCTGATTCTCATTTAATTTTCTTCTAATTAAAACTTATAGGTCTTTTCCTCTCTCCACATCAGAGATGCTTAAGTCCAGTCTCACTACGATCCTGCAACGTTTAGATGCATCCTTTCTCCAACACACCTGACTCCCCAGCAGCTCTGCAGAGGCCTGAGTCGGAGGAGGGATGCATCTAAAAGTTGAAGGACAGCAGTTCTCCTGGAGCGCATCACTGCTGCTGTACATACTGGCTCTACATGAGGGACTGGAGTGTCAACCAAACCACAGACCTGCCCAGTTGTTAACTCGTGCTGGTTGGCTAAGCTTCTGCGGAAAGATAACTTTTCGCCATTTAATAAATGATCATCTACTTTTTCTATTGTATAAGGATGTGTATCGTTTCAGAATCAGAATCAGAGTACTTTAATAATCCCAGAGGGAAATTACTTTCGTTACACGCTCTAGATATACAGATATACAAACATATATATATATATATATATATATATATATAATTATATAGTATATATATATAGACTTAGACTACTTTATTTGTCATTTTGTATGCACAAAGTGCGTACAGAACGAAATTTAATTTGCATACAGCTTGAAAACAATCACAGTAAATGTGATTGTTTATATATATATATATATATATATATATATATATATTTATATATATATTTGTGTATATATACACAATAAAGTGATAGTGACAATAAAGTGATGGTGACAGTTTGTAACATTTTAGATTTTTAAAAAGTTCTATGAGACGTTATATGACATATCCCTTGGTACTATAGATGTATTACCACAGTGCCGTGCAACTTGACAACAATATTATTTCCACCATCATCATATTGAACTTTTATTCAATATGATGATGGTGGAAATATAAATTCAGTATAAATAGCAGCTGAGTCCACTTCAGTCTGTTTGAGAAGTGTTCTCTAATAATTACCAACATTCTTTTATCACAAACACATTTTAATTATTAAAAAGAGTTTAGGTCCCCATTTGGAACGTAAAGGGGGAAAATGGCCACTGTTGAAGCCACTGAGGAGGTTCTGAGATACTGAGCTCAGTTCTAGTAGAGAAAAGCTGACTCTAGTGATTATTACTTTGTCATTTATCCCAACTCAGCACAGAATAGACAAATGAGGACAACCACTCTGTCCACCTATGTGGCGTCTTGTCTGAGCCGTCTGTAACCGTCTGGATCAGCTGCCATTTTCAGCGGCTGGGGTTGTTTCATTTTTAAACTACATTTTCTGTGTGGAATTGAGCAGTTCAACAGGCTGAGAAGATAAATAGTCATAACACATATGTAGAAAAAAAAATAAAAGACGAGCCTCAGCTCAAAGTAAATGTAGGAGTGTGGCTGCTGCAGGTAGTCTATAAGCTGCTGTTCCATTATCAGCACGCTGTGTTTTTTTTTTTATCTGGTGAAATCTCATCACACAGAAGAAGCTGCAGTCATCACCTTCTGTTTCTGCTGCATGACCACTTCCTTTGCAATTTAACAGATAGCACTGTCTGAGGAAAAAAAAAGCCAGAGAGTGCAAATAAGAGGATGACAAATGGCGTCAGGCTCCGTGATCGCATCTCTTCGATCGAAAAACTCATTTGTATGACAATGAGGACGTCCTGCTGGGGCGCCACGTTCTGTGCGGCAAACAAGCACTTTCTCCACCAGTGAACTGTCATTGCAATTAGATTACCATCCACCTAATGTGGCGGCTCCTGTTAAGAAATATGCACAAATGACAGATTCAGCTTTAAAAAAAAAAATAAAATAAAAAAAAAAGATCATCCTGTCGGCAGATATTACACTCCACTGGTGACGTGTGCTTTAGTCTGAAGACGAGCCCCGATCAGCTGATAAAGGTCGCGTTTTTGACAAGCTGCAATCTGTGCGCGTCAAAAAAAAAAACAAGGATTCCTGTTGGTGAAAAAGAAGCAAACAGCGATTCTGATGTACTGGTAACAGATGATTAGTTATTGATAAAGTCATTAAGCTGTCTCGCATCAGTCATGCTGAGTGTGCTTATGATAAATGACACGATGTCAAACAGGAAGAGTCTGTTTTTAGCCAAGTGATGAATGACAGAAGCCATTTCCTGTACACCGTGTCTGATTATCTGCTGAATCGATTCACTCACGCTGTCAGGTGTCTCTGCTGCGCTTTGAGCTCATAATTCATAAACAACACCAACATCACTGTCAGTAACTCTCTGAGACTTTACATCTCTGCGCTATTCGTGCTTTGAAGATTTAAAGCACTAATAATGGTTAATGCCATCTAGAAACCATAGCATCTTTACATTTAAAACAAGAACCTTTCCAGTTTTAGGTCAGTTAGCATAATCCAATAATTTCTACCTGCTAAATGCCCCAATATTGTGAGAGAGAGATTTTTAAAGTGTTTGAATATTAATAACCTATGAATGAAAGAATGAAAGAAGTTGGAAGCTTCCTAGTATGAGAAAACCACCTGGGTGGTATTTTTAATTTAATTTTGTTTTATGTATTTATTGCTGCAGGAGGAACTGGTGTCCTTCACAGAATAGATTTTTCTTTTATTCAACCTTTATTTATGCAGGTTGTCTCACTGTGATTCATGGTCTGATCTGATTTACAAGAGAAACCTGTTGTAAAAAAAAAAAAAAGGTTACAAAGACAGTAACAACATAAATAATTAACATATTCAACTCAAACTAAACAAGCAAATAAAATATTACCTAAAAACAAAACCAAGAATCACAGGAATATTTCTTAGTTTTTCTTCCATTTAAATCTTATTTTCAGATCCTGCTGTAGTCCAGGTTGACCTGGTAGAGTAAAAAAAAAGCTTTTTCCAGCTGCTGCAGGAATCTACAGATTGATAACGACGGCCAGTTGACCCCAGATTATGAAGGACAGTGAGAAGTGAGATTTATTCCCTTTTCACGAGCCGTAATTCTCCATCACAGACGGCATCCTACAAGTGCAGAGCGGCGGCAGACGCAGCCACAGAAACAAACGTAATCTAGCAGGCAGGAAGGTCATTAACACAAGACGCTTCCTGCACTGAAAGAAAAGCCAGATCCATTTCTAAAGAAAATCTCACTCTGATTTACAACTTGTTCAATAAGCGACTTAAATGAAACATCACTCTTCATTTATTTGCCAAGTCTCAATAAACCAATAATGTTTTCCACTTTGAAAATCTGATGTATACCTGATGTAATACTATTACTGCCATGGCCAAGCAGCTGTATGAATAAAGGAAATACTAAACCGTATCAGTATGATGGTAAATCATTAACAAATGGGATTTCATGGAGGCTTGTGGTTGATTATTTTACATTTTGTTTGAATTGATTCATACAAAAACTCAACTTTAAAACATTCATCTAACTGGTTTGATGTGTTATGGGTCCTTTTCTCTATCTGAACAGGAGGAAGGCTTCGAGTCGCTGACATGAGAGCGAAGCCCCTCCAGATAAGCTGCTGTCCAGGTCTAACCAGCGGAGACGAGCCGCAGTATCTGGACTTCCATTAACTCTGAGTGCTCATGCACCTTCAAAGCAACAATTAGAACAGGGAGGACAATTAATCGATAACAGAGCTTTTCTAAATGCCAACTTTTACACCCGTGATGAAATGTCTTCCCATTCCGCTGGAACTGACTTCCTCCATTAGCTTTCCACTCAGTTTTCCCACAGAAACAAAAAATATGAAAAGTTTTCAGCTCGTTTCCCTGATTAAAATCTGGGAATATATATTTATTTAAACCCTAAAAAGAATATTTAATTACTCTTTTTAATAAGTCAAAGAAACACCAAATGATGTCCCTGGAACAAATTAGACATCTAAATCTGAAACGGATTATTTTTTTAATTTTAACTTTTAAAAAGCAAGAAATTAAATTAGCTGATGATCATCAGCTAAATATAAGGTCATTAAATATAAGGTCTCTCCCTCCAAAGACTTTGTTAGTTAATGAATTGATTTCTGATAAACAGATTGATTTGTTTTGTCTCACAGAAACCTGGCTACAAGAGGACTACGTTAGTATAAATGAGTCAACTCCCTCCAATTATTCAAATTTCCACATTCCCAGATCTGTGGGAAGAGGAGGAGGAGTGGCAACTATCTTTCAGTCTGATTTATTAATTAGTCCCAGGCCAATTAATAACTACAGTTCTTTTGAACATTTAACCCTCAGTTTCCCTCATCCAAGCTGCAAAGCAATAAAACCTCTTCTGTTTGTTGTTTTGTATCGTCCACCAGGCCCTTACACTCAGTTTTTGGATGAGTTGTCAGATTTCTTATCTGATTTGGTGTTAAATACTGATAAGGCTATTATAGTGGGTGATTTTAACATCCATGTTGACACTGAATGTGATAACCTTAGTGTAGCCTTTAAAACTATCCTAGATTCAATTGGTTTTGCTCAAAATGTGCATGAACCGACGCACTCTCGGCTCCATACTTTAGACCTTGTTCTGACATATGGCATTGATTGTGAAGAATTAACAGTATTTCCTCACAACCCTGTCCTATCTGATCATTTTTTAATAACATTTGAGTTTAATCTAACTGAATTCTCCACCCCCAAAAGAGGGTTCCATTATAGTAGATCTTTATTGGATAATGCTGTATCAAACTTAAAGAGTCTGTCCCCTTTTTAATATCCTCCGTATTGCAGAAATGCCCTGCAGATAGCAGCAATGTTGTTTCTTCCAATTCACAAATAGATGTCTTTGTAAACGGTATGACTTCGTCATTGCGTTCTGCATTAGACAATGTAGCTCCCTTGAAAAAGAAGGTGATTATTCACAGGAAGCTGGCTCCTTGGTTTAATTCAGAGCTGCGTTCCTTGAAGCACAATGTTAGGAAATTGGAGAGAAAATGGCGCTCTACACACCAAGAGGAATCCTACCTAATCTGGAAGAACAGTCTATTGTTGTATAACAAGACCCTTCGCAGAGCTAGAGCAGCATATTTTTCATCATTAATTGAGGAGAATAAGAATAATCCTAGATTTCTCTTCAGTACAGTTGCCAAACTTACTCAGAGTCACAGCTCTGTTGATCCATCCATTCCCTTAGCTCTTAGCAGTAATGATTTTATGGGATTCTTCATAAATAAAATTGATTCCATTAAAAATAAAATAATTGGCATCCTCCCAAACATGATTACCTCATCCTCAGTAAGTGAGGCAGCATTGGAGGAATCCTTAGAACCTGCGCAGTGTCTGAACTGTTTAAAAGCAGTAGAGCTTTCTGAGCTATCTAAAATTTTAGCTTCATCTAAACCTTCTACCTGTATGTTAGACCCAATCCCAACCAAGTTGTTTAAGGAGGTATTCCCTCTGATCAGTGGTCCTATTTTAGACATGCTTAATGTATCCTTGGTAAATGGATATGTACCACAGGCTTTTAAAGTAGCTGTTATTAAACCTTTACTTAAGAAACCATCTCTTGATCAAGATGAGTTAGTAAATTACAGACCTATATCTAATCTTCTTTTCTTATCTAAAATTCTTGAGAAAGTAGTTGCTAATCAACTATGTGAACATTTACAAAGTAATGACCTACTTGAGGAGTTTCAGTCAGGCTTCAGAGCTCATCATAGCACTGAAACAGCTCTGGTGAAGGTCACTAATGATATTCTCATGGCCTCAGATAATGGACTTGTGTCTATACTTGTCCTGTTAGATCTCAGTGCTGCATTTGATACAGTTGATCACAATATTCTCCTACAAAGACTTGAGCATACTGTAGGGATTAAGGGAAAAGCATTAGGCTGGTTTAAATCTTATCTGTCGGACAGATTCCAGTTTGTTCATGTTAATAATAAATCTTCCTCAAACTCTAGGGTCACTTGTGGAGTACCACAGGGTTCAGTCCTTGGACCAATTCTATTTACTATATATATGCTTCCGATTGGCAAAATTATCAGACAGCATGGGATTAATTTCCACTGTTATGCTGATGACACTCAGCTATATTTATCCATAAATCCTGATGAATCCAATCAGTTACTTCGACTGCAGTCATGTCTTGATGACATCAAAAGCTGGATGACTTTAAATTTCCTGCATTTAAATTCTGACAAGACAGAAGTTGTAATCTTTGGGCCAGAGTCTTCAAAAAATAAAGTTCTTAATCAATCCCTTAATCTGGATGGCATTAACTTGGCCTCTGGTAATAAAGTTAAAAATCTTGGTGTTGTTTTCGACCAAGACATGTCATTTAAATCCCATATTAAACAGGTTTCCAGAGTTTCCTTTTTTCACCTCCGGAATATCGCCAAAATTAGAAACATTCTGTCCAGGAGTGATGCTGAAAAACTAGTCCATGCATTTGTTACTTCAAGGCTGGACTATTGTAATTCTTTACTATCAGGAAGTCCACAAAATGCAGTTCGAAGTCTTCAGCTGATTCAAAATGCTGCTGCAAGAGTTCTGATGAAAATCAACAAGAGGGATCATATTTCTCCAATTTTAGCTTCCCTTCATTGGCTTCCTGTTAAATCAAGAATAGAATTTAAAATTCTCCTTCTAACGTATAAAGCCCTTAATAATCAAGCTCCACCATATATCAGAGCTCTGATTACCCCGTATGTTCCTAACAGAGCACTTCGCTCTCAGACTGCAGGTCTGCTGCTGGTTCCTAGAGTCTCTAAAAGTAGAATGGGAGGCAGATCCTTTAGCTATCAGGCTCCTCTCCTGTGGAACCAACTCCCAGTTTTGGTCCGTGAGGCAGACACCCTATCTATTTTTAAGACTAATGTTAAAACTTTCCTTTTTGACAAAGCTTATAGTTAGAGTGGCTCATACCCTGAGCTATCTCTATAGTTGTGCTGTGATAGGCCTAGGCTGCTGGAGGACATCAGGGTCTAATTTTCTCACTCTACTGATTTCTACTGTTCTTCAGTCTACTGTTCTCCAGTTTTGCATTGTATTACATTGAAATGACTGTCGTCATTTCAGCTTTTAACTTTTTGCTCTCTCTCTTTTCTCTTCATAGTAGGTACAGCTGGTCTGGCGTTCTGTTAACTGTGACATCATCCAGAGAAGACGGCTCACCCGCTACTACCATCTAATGTAGAACAGATTACTAGATCAATGTGTGCTTCTGTGCTTTTTGTCTGTCTTGTTGTGTCTCTGTTCTGTCTTCTGTAACCCCAGTCGGTCGAGGCAGATGCCCGTTCATACTGAGCCCGGTTCTGCCGGAGGTTTTTCCTTCCCGTTAATGGGTGGTTTTTCTTCCCACTGTCGCTTCATGCTTGCTCAGTATGAGGGATTGCAGCAAAGCCATGTACAATGCAGACGACTCTCCCTGTGGCTCTACGGTTCCCCAGGAGTGACTGCTGCTTGTCGGGACTTTGATGCAATCAACTGGTTTCCTTATATAGGACATTTTTGACCAATCTGTATAATCTGACCCAATCTGTATAATATGATTGAACTTGACTTTGTAAAGTGCCTTGAGATGACATGTTTCATGATTTGGCGCTATATAAATAAAATTGAATTGAATTGAATTGAATCACATTATGTGCTCCTGATTTGGCTCCAGGAAGTATGGAGCCTGGCAGCATCCATCATAGCATTGAACATGATCTATGTATTTTTGTTAAACATAGAAAAATTAAGATTATTCTAATAAATGGAGAGGTAATCTAACAATATGTGCATTCAGTTCCTTAATTAATAAATGCAGGTTAACCAAATGTCGTCAGACGTCAGCCAGTTAATAAACAGCATCCACCTGAGTGTTTAGTCTCAGTATAACAGCAGCTGCTATGAAGAACCCAGAGGTCCTTCAGAGAACATTAGAGAACAACCAGCATTCTGAAGACCAAGGAACCAGCAGACAGGTCAGGGAGAAAGTTCTGGTCCAGTTTAAAGCAGGATCAGGTTCTACAACAATAACCCAAAGCTATAAAAAAAATCTCCCAGAGCTCTGATCATCATGTGGACCAGGAGAGAGGATGGAGCACCTGCAGACCTACCAGGACATGGACGTCCACCTGGACTGACAGGCTGGTCCAGGACAGCTTTGATCAGAGAAGCAGGAGGACCGTGGTGGCTCTGGAGGAGCTGCAGCGATCCACAGCTCAGGTGGGAGGATCTGTGGCAGGATAGCTAAAAGCGATGCATTTTTCAAAGCTAAGTGTAAAGTGTGATGAATGTTGAATGGTTGGAAGTAAAAAGAAGCCCCAAGTTTCCATGTGGGGAACCTCAACAAACATGTGGAAGATGGTCAGATGCAAAACTAACGCCACACATCGCCCTAAACATACTTACTATCCGTACAATGACACATAGCTGGGATTCTGTTATTGTAAGTACGATTCAGCCTCCTGGGAACAATAAGAGGCCATCAGAGCACTGACGATCTGTCCGTAGGCTGATGGTCCTCTTTTGCATGAGAACAACCAGTTTTGATTGTTACACTGAAACCTGTTGATCCGCTATGCAAAAATGCAGCTTATAAGGCTGAAGATTACCTATAACTGTACAGACTGAAGAAGTCTCTCAGAGAAGAGACTAAATGTAGAAGAACGTGACCTACCTTAGTCAATACTAAGATAGATGGATCTAAATACAGAACAACCCTAAAGAGCAAAAACCCAAATGGAATAACCAAACGCTTTGCAGCCTCTGTGGGGTATGTAGATGTTAGAATGGCCGTGTCCACTTCTACACCTAAGTTTAATTGAGGGGTTTGTGACATTTACGATAAAATGTCAAAACAGATATCACAGAGGTTCTTGATCCAGTCTACCTCAGCTCTGGCTATTTTAAAAAAGATGAACGGGTAACATAAGAGAAAAGAAAAATCACTCTAGGAGTGTAAAGCTGGTACAGACACACCCCCTAAATCACTTGGAGCTGCAACTGAGATCAGTGGTTCCACAAAGTATTCTCTTAGGGGGACTGAATATGAATGCAGGTCAGATTGTTCAGATTTTTAGTAACAAAAAAAGTTTATTTAAAACAGTGACGAGTGGCTCTCCTTCAGTTTTCACAAAATGACTGAACAAATGGCCGGTTCAGTCTCCCACATGCTGATATCGAATTGCACACTTTAGTTTCTCAGGAAAAGTTTGTTTGGACATGCAGACAAATCGCACAGTTCTATAACTTTAATATTTAAATTAATTGCAGTGTTTTACATCATTCCTGCAAACTGACAGCTACCAATCTTTTTTGTCTTTAGCCTGAGTTAACATGATCATTTAAATTTCTGCTAATGATTTTTTGGACAAATAACTTCTCAGTGAGTGTTCGTCAAGTTTAAAGTGTGCAATCACCTAATTTCTTTAAAAAAAAAAGTTTCATTACGTGTAATCTGTGTGCTTTCTGAGCCGCTCTCTCACACAATGACAATAGAGATTCTTGATTCTTGAATATTTTGTTATACTTTGTTGTAACGAAGGGGGGAAAAAAAACACAGAAGCCTTCATCTAGCTAGCTGACCAGCACTGTGCAGAAACAGGTGTAGGAGGGGCAAGCCCTGAATCATTCTGGTTGGGTTTGAGGGAAAATATTAACCTTTGAAAGCCTCATTATCCGCTGTAAATGCAAAATGTTTGATAATTAGAGGTTGATTTGCAGGCTGTAGAAGGTGTGCTACAGAGCAGAGTCAGAGCGGAGGCTTTATGGCTCTGTGTGGATTTATGGAGGCTGACAGAAGCAGTAAACAGCTGCACTGCAGCAGGGTGCCACATCCGCTCTGACCCTGTTACATGTTTGAGAGGGAGAAGCTTTATGACAGCGGAGCGGCCGGCATGTTGTGACATGTAGCTCAAAGGACTCTGGGTAGTCATAGGTGGCTTCCTGGAGGAGGCTGCAGCAGGTTGGAAGAAACACTGCTTGCTAATTCAAGCTGCAGTGGCAGCAGCGCAGTCAGCCAAGCACTCCACATCCCTCTTATGAATTCGCTAATAAGCCTTCCTTTTTTTTTTCTCCACTCAACTTTCTTCCGTCTTCATTTTCGCTCTCTTTCAGGGGGTTTCAGGCTTGGTGTAATGGGTCACAAAGCCACCCAGGGAGATCCTCCTGCTTATTAGAAGTGGAATTTCTCCGAGCAAAGAATACAGGAGTATTTCCAGAACTTCTTCAGTCGCAGAAACTATAAATCCTCAGATCTTAAACTGGCTGTTAATGATGTTGTTGTTTTTTCAGAGCAGAAATAGATCCTACTATTGTGAGGAGATGAACCTTATCAGAATTATTAAAAAACCTCTATAAATATAAAGGACAGTCAGTGCTGGACTGCATATACTAAATCCCCATAAATTTTAATTTACAATACAGATGCACAGAATCAAAATGCACGATCCATTTGTTTTCTTTCTTTTTTTTTTTTGTTCAGGGATTAATATAATTTCTGCTACAGTCACACATCGGCTCTGACTTCCTTTTTCATATCACCCTGAACAGCTAGAATGAATGAAAACCTTCAAAGAGCTGTCAGAGGCAGGTCAACAATTCCCCAGGATGTGATTCACATGTAGATTATGCATGATCGAGGCAATTTCAACGCCTTCATTGTGACTTATAGCTAAGAGGAATTGGTTTGAGACAAGGGTTGCAGTAGTGATGTCCTTGTTGAGAAGGGATGACTGGAATACTAAAGCTAACAAAGCATATTTTATCATATTTTAGAGCCACGACACTGGACAGCACTAACATTAATGATTCACAATTCAACTTTACATTGTTCTTTAAAGCAGATGACTAGTTTTTAATTGCACATTGGCAACTATTAGACATCGAAAACTCAAAAGTTCCCCTAAAACAACATTTCTAACCGTTCTATTTGTTGAATAGAGGGAGTGGACACTCTTTCTTTCCTCAAAGACCCATCCTCTGCGTGGGTTTATTAAATTTGTTAAACTGGGTGTGAGTGGAAAACATTAGCTGAGAGTCATCAATCACATTTATAAACCAAAGCCACAGCAGTTCTCTTTAAACGTTCCACCTGCATGTCTTCACATCGTGATTAGCTACAGGTCATTTGTTCCCAGGTGTCTGAGCAGAATAACCAACAGACTATATTTCGCTATTTAACTCCAGCGCCAAACATCAGATGTGCAGCGTGAACTTCAAATGACTTTTCAGGGCCAAGCAACATGTAAGAAACTCCTGCAGAATATATTTACACAATATACACAGAATAACTTTTCAATAATTATACACAACACAGACTGGTTGTGTATAAAAGCAGATTTCCAGCTGCTTCCAGTCACTTTTACTATGTTTTAAAGGACCACAACATGTTATATATAGGAAAATATAAATAACCGAACACCATGAAGAGTGCTAATGCACAACAAAGTAACAATGCTGGTCAGAATTGGAGCTTTTTGTTGTTGTCACAGTGAGTTATTGATCGCTATAAGGATTTCCAGGTAGACTGGGACGGCCTGTGCTTTTAAATCCTTGGTCTCTAACCTGCTGCTCCCATGCAAATATTCACTTCCTGTACTCACATCTAATAAAATGTTACTTTGTGTTGTGCAACAGAGTTTGGGTTCTGTTTTTCGTCCATTCCCTTTTTTTTTTTTTTTTTTGATTTTTTATTGAATTCCTGTGAAATTCCTTTTTGGCTACTTTATCTAACTCCCCAAACTGTGTGTCTTCCAGCACATTCTTCTCCCCTGTGCAGTCTGCTTTTTCTCTTCCTGACCTCCTTAATTACAGGATTCCATCTGACTTCTCACTGGTAATGTAGATGTGAAAAACACCCGTTTATATATTTATAACCAGGAGCCAAAGAAGCTGCCTCCCTGAAACCTTAAACCAGATTGTAGCAGCTAAAGCCGTAAAAAGTTTTCATCTTATTTTTGTGCCTTTTTTGAAGGAATCCGCCTGAGTTTGGAGGGTGGGTGTGACATGGGTGACAACTCTGCATTCCCTATGCTAACACAAGCGTCACCCGGGCGAATTTACAGTCCATCTCTGCTGTTCACTCTCGCGGGGGCCCTGCTCCATAAAAATTTAACAGAAAAAAAAAAAAAAGACTAGCTTCCTGACGTGCAGAGGTTACTTTATTCACCCTTGGATGCTGTCAAACTACGACCAGGTTTTATCACTTCCTCCCAGGCGCTTCTCAGGCCACCTCACTCTGTTACAGTGATAAATGGATATGCCAGCTAAATGTTACAGCAAAATACTTCATGTATCAGAATGAGATGAGGTTCAAGTGTAAGCCAAAGACCCAAGGGCGACGAGAAAGATGAACACTTTGTGAAAATAAACTCATTACCAGACAGAATAATAATCTGTGATCACTCCGCTCCTGGTTTGGCCTAAGGCATGCATACTAATTGATGATCACAGCCCAGAGACCCCAACCCAGGGGAACACTTTTAATATATGTTGTATTGAATGGCTTCATTCATTAAAATTCCTCACTCAGAGGGAGGAATGTTTTGCTCAGAGTTAATAGGTGTTGTGTAATAACAGGAAATCAGCAATTCCTAAATGTCGTGTTGGGGTGAGACTTAAATGTTAACTAATCAATTCCTCTGTGTGGTGTTACGCAACAGAGGCAGAATAATCACTGTCTGGTTTACACGACTCTTTCAATCCCCAGCACTTCGTTTTCAGAGTTTATCCAAAATCTCTTTTTGCTCTTTATTGCTTTAAAAGTTGGTCTATCATCCTCTGAAATGATTGTTCTTACTGTGATGCCAAGGTTAAAAAAAAACACATTTCTAAGAAACATCAAGTACAAATAAAAAAACAACCTGTTTGTCTGACTGGTGTCAGAGAAAAAGTATAATTCACGGGAGGCGGGGAGAAGATGTTCAAAATGTTGAACATTTTGTCAGTCACTTGCTAAAGTGACGCTTATATGTCTTATAGATTCATCAGCTAAAGAGTGAAATATTTGAAGCCTTTATTTATAGTATAAATATGTCTTAGAAAATTAGAATGTGTAGTCAGAAAGTTACAGAAACTCTTGTAACCCATTGACAGAGGTGGGAAGAGTAGCCAAGAATTGTACCCAAGTAGAAGTAGCACTATTTCAACATATTTTTACTCAAGTAAAAGTAAAAAGTTGTCAGCCAAGAAGTTACTCAAGTAAGAGCAAAAAGTATTCAGCAAGAAGGCTACTCAAGTACTGAGTAACTTATCATAATATCTGATGTTTTAATATTTAACATTTATGTAACCAGACAGAGAAAAATATAAGGTTACATGCAAATTCTGGTATTTTAAAAACAAAAGATACACTAAAGACAAAAGAAAAACTTTTCT
Source organism: Fundulus heteroclitus (assembly GCF_011125445.2). NCBI lineage: Eukaryota > Metazoa > Chordata > Actinopteri > Cyprinodontiformes > Fundulidae > Fundulus > Fundulus heteroclitus. The sequence goes on along the minus strand of NC_046371.1, from coordinate 2,858,898 downwards.
AAATAATTGTTTTTCTACATTAAACTTGAAAGCAATATTTACAGCAGTTAATGTATATCCAGCATGTTAGAACAGTGCAAAGTCCTTCCAATGATAATATCTACTGTTTACTGAACGCTCATCTGACCTCCAAATGGCTCAATGAGCTCAGCAGATAGAAAATAACATTAAAATAACAAAGATTGTGTAGAAATAAGAAGTCTCACTTTAACATAAACTATGTTTTTGTCTCTCTGGTGCATTATTGGTTAAAACTAGCTTGTTCTTTATTCCTAAAGTTACTCATAGTGGGTAAAATAGCCAGAAATGTATAGTAAGAGCAGCGATACTTGAGTTATAATGTGACTCAAGTTAAAGTAAAAAGTACAGTGCAGTAAAACTACTCCTAAAAGTACAGTTTGTTCAAAAAGTTATTCATGTAACTGTAACTGAGTAAATGTAACGAAAGTTACGACTGTAACTACGGTTCTATGAATCCCGGATGACCGCCAGAGGCGGTGCTTAAAGCACTGAATGATCACTCTTGCGCATGCACAGGTCGAGAATCTTATACCAACATAGTCACGTGTGACCCCCGGTGACTCCGGAGCCCATATAGTCACGTGACAGCGACAGCTCAGTCCCTTAATCTTCTCGCGAACAACACGATGATTCCGAGGGACCGAGCGCTCTGGCGGTCATCCGGGATTCATAGAACCGTAGTTACAGTCGTAACTTTCGTTCTATTTCATCCCTACTGACCGCCAGAGGCAGTGCTTAAAGCACTGGATGACGATTACCAACAGAGTCCTGAGGAATCACACATGGAAAAGAGAGGACCCCAAAAAAAAAACATGCCCACCTCACTGGGATGTTGGTGGTCCTTGGGATAGGATCGCCTCCATTGGATGAAGGGCAGCCAGGTTAACCCTGTAAAACCTAGCAAAGGTATTCGGGGATGACCAAGAGGCTGCTGCACAAATAGCCTCCAGAGAAACCCCAGTCATGGCGGCCCATGACACACTAATGCTCCTGGTGGAATGGCATCGTACACCAGCAGGGGGCTGGCGGCCCTGTAGAACGTAAGCTTGTTCTACCACGTCCACAATCCAACGTGCCAGACGCTGTTTAGAAAGGGCCTGCCCCTTGCGGGGCCCAGCATAGCAAACAAACAGACTATTAGACTGCCGGAGGGAAGCTGTGAGTCTGACATATGCCTCTAGTGCCCGAACAGGGCAGAGAGGCTCATCGGCCCCACCTGCATCAAGGCGAGCAAGCTGGAGGGGCACAGCATGGCTCGCAGTAGAGGCCACTTTGGGAAGAAAAGCAGCGTCAGGCCAGAGTGTGACGCCAGAACCAGCCGGGTTCCAGCGGCAACAGGACTCATGAACAGACAACGCATGGAGCTCACCCACCCGTTTTGCTGAAGCCATGGCGAGGAGAAAAGCTGTCTTTTTTGACACGCACTCAAGACTCGCCTCCGCCAATGGTTCAAATGGAGGAGATCGCAGGGCGGCGAGGACAAGGGAGAGGTCCCACACGGGCACAACAGGGCGTGTGGGAGGGCGCAAGCGACGGGCGCCTCTCAGAAACAAAGAAATATCTTTGTTACGGCCAACTGTTTCCCCACTCATCCCTGAATGCCAGCAAGAGATGGCAGCAACATAAACTTTCAGAGTGGAAGGAGACCGACCTTGGGAGAGCAGTCCTTGAAGGAAGGTCAAAATAACAGAAACAGGGCAGTGCACCGGGTCCTCGTTTCTTGCCTGACACCAGCTGCTAAAAACTTTCCACTTATGAGTGTACACCAGTCGCGTGGAAGGGGCCCTGGCATTAGTCATTGTATGCCCGATGTCTCCGTCATACTCGGAGAAGGACACGCCGGGCCCTGTAGCGGCCAAACCCAGAGATGGAGGCGACTGGGGTTGGGATGCAGGATCTGACCACCCAGTTGTGACAGGAGGTCCTTCCTGCGGGGAAGAGGCATCGGAGAGCTGCAACAGAGCCTGTGCAGCAGTGGAAACCAGGTCCTCCCCGGCCACCGGGGGGCTACCAGAACGACCTGATGCCCTTCCTGAAGGACCCTCAGGAGTGTTGGGCCTATCAGGGGAAGTGGCGGAAACGCATAGAGCAGCACCCTGGGCCAGTCGTGTGCCAGCGCATCCTGACCCAGGGGACTGGCACTGTCTGCCAGGGAGAACCACAGGGGGCAATGTGTTGTCTCCTTGGATGCGAACAGATCTACAGCCGCCCTTCCGTACCTCTGCCAAATGATCTCCACTACCTCCGGATGGAGCCTCCACTCCCCCGGTGGTGGGCGTCCCCGAGAGAGAATATCGGCCGGAACATTCTGGACCCCTGGAATGTGGGCTGCTCTGAGGCTGGTAAAAAGAGGGGCCGCCCAAGTCAAGAGCTTCTGGGTCAGCCTCAGCAGGGCTATCGACCGTGTTCCCCCCTGATGGTTGATATGAAACACCACCGAAGTATTGTCCGACCGCACCAGGACATGCCTGTGGCGCAGGCCTGGGAGGAAGTGTTGCAACGCCCGCCGCACAGCCTCTAGCTCCAGGACGTTGATGTGCTGCCGCTTTTCCTGCGGAGACCATGTCCCTCGGGCAATCTGCCGCTGCCACGACGCCCCCCACCCTGTGGTGGATGCGTCGGTAGAGACGACCTCCCGTCGAGACGGCAGAGAGCCCAGTGGAACCCCCCGGGTCATAAATGCTGCATCCCGCCACTGAGCCAGTGACGCGAGGCAATAAGAGGACACCCGCAGCCTCTTGTGGCGGTGCGGCGTAAGAGAAGGGTCCAGCCTCTGGCTGTTGAGCCACATTTGCAGTGGTCGCAGAGACAGCAGCCCCAGGGGTGTTACTGCAGCAGCCGCAGTCAGCATGCCCAATAGACGAAGATAGAGAATAAAGGGGGGTGCATGGCCGGGCAGAAAAGCGGGCAGCATCTGCAGAATGCTCTCGACACGCTGAGGCGATGGTCGAGCAGTCATGGTTAAGGAGTCCATCGTGATGCCGAGAAACGTGACCACCTGAGATGGAACCAAGTTGCTCTTCTGCCAGTTCACATGAAGACCCAACAGCTCTATATGATCGAGCAGCGTGCGTGTGTCTGCAGCGGCTTGAGCTTCTGTGGGCGCACAGATGAGCCAGTCGTCCAAGTAGGGCAGGATCTTCAGCCCCTTGGCCTGCAGAGGACACAGGGCCGCAGCTACGCACCGCGTGAACACACGTGGGGACAGGGAGAGGCCGAACGGAAGGACTCTGAACTGAAAATGCTTGCCCTGAAACGCAAAGCGGAGGAACTGCTGATGATGCGGTGCAATCGGGACATGAAAGTATGCGTCCTTCAAGTCGACCAAGGTGAACCAGTCGCCTGGGGAGACTGCCTGAAGCACATCCCTGACGCTCAACATGTGGAAGGGGATAGCCTTCAAGAAAACATTCAGACCTCTCAGGTCCAAAATTGGGCGGAGTCCGCCAGTCTTTTTTGGGACTAAAAAATATTTTGAGTAAAAGCCCCCTGGATCCTGCAGGGGGTCGACAGGCAATATAGCGCCCTTGGCCAGCAAGGCGTCTATCTCTTGGCTCAGAGTCTGAGCCATTTCCAGGCCGTGAATCACCGTCATCCTGACTCGACCAGGAACTGGGGGGCGGCGGCGGAACTGTAGTGCATAACCCCGGGTAATTGTAGACACCACCCACAGATCGGGAACGAGAGCGGCCCAACAACTGAGCTGGTCCGGGGTAAAGTGTCCCACCGCCAGCTCGGTGATGTCATTTCCGAGACCCCCTGCCCTTAAGAGGGCGGGAGGGCCGCCGAGGAAACTGTCCGGGTCGGGAAGCGACCCGAGCAGGTCCTGCAGTAGGCGCTGCAGTAGGTGCCGCAGCAGGTCGCGGCGGCCCCATGGGGGGTGTAGTCCGAGCAACATATGTGCGCGAAAGAGATGCCGAGGCACCCGCAGCAGGATGCCGCGATGGTCTGTGATGAAGGCCAGCCAACTGCTGCTTGGTACGGGAAGCCTGGGCCGACCGCTCCAAGGCTGCAAGTGCAGCAGAGCCAAACAACTCCCCCGGAACCACTGGAAGGCTCATCAGGGTCCGTCTACAGGCTTCAGTCAAAGGAGACTGAGCCAGCCACACTTGACGGCGTGCCTGAACCAGGGTGGACAGGACACGGCCGGTTTCCCTTGACAAAAGGGCAAAGGCATGAAGCGATGCGTCCAACAGCCCCCGAGTGGGCGCGTCAATTGCAAAGCCTTCCAAGGAGGCTGAGAGACCTAGTAACAAATGAGACAACGAGTTACCAAGCCGCCCTAAACGAGACCCCGCATCATAGGCCCTGCACAGCAGGTCATCAGTCACCCGGCACTGAGGACGAGGACACCTGGCGTTAGTTCTCAAAGCCTCATCTGGCGCCACAATGAGGGATGCTATTGCGGGCTCAACAGAAGGCATATGGCCCAAGCCAAACTTGGGCGCATCTTGCATGGCCGCCAGAACCCTGCCATCAGAGGTCGGCCGTGAGAAGACCTTAGTGTCTGCCCAACAGGTATGAACCTCTTTAACATATTCGGCTGATGGGGGAACCATAAAGGACGACCTAGCAGGAGGACGTCGAAAGAACGCACTGGAAGTCACAGGTTGGTTCTGCGGAGCATCCAGCTGCAACCGGGCAAAAGCAGTTTTTAACGCACCCACTATAGAATCGTCCTCTTCCGACCGAGAATCGGAAGAGATATGCGAACCGGCATCCGACAGATGCGAGCCGGAGTCAAGCTGATCCTGAAAATCAGTACCCGATGCTGCTAGGGAAATAGCATCGTCCTCCAAGGCAGAGAGTCCTGAACCCATGCTCTGCACTGGGTCAGGGTCTTCAACCAAGCCCGCGCCACGTCCGTCCCTGAGGGACTCCAGCAGCGCTTTCATCTCCTTCAACTCAGAAGTAAGATGAGCCACCTGCCCAGATAAGCCCTCGGAATCCGTAGGGCTTCTCTTGGTCCTCTTCCGGGGGGCCCCCGCAGCCTCAGGAACCGTACGCTTCCTAGGCTGGCCGGTGCCCTGACAGTCAGCTAAGCGAGCATTACGCAGGGACAAGGGAAGAACAGAACAATTAGGGCAGGCCGCTTCAGTCAAGGCCTCCCTTAGGTGATCCGGTCCCAAACAAGAGGGACAGAGGTCATGCCCATCCTCAGGAAATCGACGCAGGGAGCGAACGCGTCCCGCTTCCCGTCGAATAAAGGAAAACAACTTACCAATCGAAGAAAGAGTTGTAATAAGAATAGCTTGCGCAGCCTCTGGAGGGCGAGAAAATCCTCGCAGCCCCGACCGTAGTCTCGAGGCTACCAGCGACAAGCAACAATCAGTGACTTACCACCTGCACAACCTGCATGCGAGAAGATTGAAAGGGACTGAGCTGTCGCTGTCACGTGACTATATGGGCTCCGGAGTCACCGGGGGTCACACGTGACTATGTTGGTATAAGATTCTCGACCTGTGCATGCGCAAGAGTGATCATTCAGTGCTTTAAGCACCGCCTCTGGCGGTCAGTAGGGATGAAATAGAACTAGTTACTCCCCACCTCTGCCCACAGCAGCATGAAGAGACGCTGCCGTCTCCTACCTGCAGCCACACACACCTGACCCAATGAATGAGCTGCTGCTGGAAGGTTTTAAGTCTGATAATGTGGAGAACAGCCAGAAAAAAATCAAAACATGTGATCCTCTTTAAAGACAAGATAAATAGAAGCGGTGTTTGGAGAAACGTTCCCAGGCTAACAAAATGAACAGCGCTACATGCTAAGCTAGCATTAGCACCATCCGCTCCAACACCTGCCAGGCTTTGGCAGTTTTCTTGATGAAACCATGCAGAGCAAGACAAAAACATTTAAAAAAAGAACAAAATCACTAAAGTTTTTGAGAAAAAGGAAAGTTATTCTCCACAGTTAGTCTGACGTATATCAGCTCACCACAATCATCCAGCACAAAGCACTCTGATAAACTTATTGTCCTTCCCTCAGATGAGGTTTTTATGGATAAAGGCCTCTGGGCTTGCCTCAGATGAGCCGTATATCTGTCTATTTAAACATTTTTTTTATGTTTGTCCGCAGACAGACGGATTTGTATCATCCCTGCTCTCATAGCCTTTCCTTCCCAAACAAACCAGCAACAGTTTTTGAGACTAATCATAAACTATGGCTCACAAACATGCAGTTTAGCTGCTCCTTCAGCCACATCACAAGCAAACCTGAAAACCTATTGGTGAAAACATGAATAAAAACATAACATTTAGTGTAAAGTGTTGGACTTGGCTGTATAGTTCAGTACCATAAGTGGTTAAAACGTAAAGGCTGTGTACACAGGAAGGTGTCGTATTCAGTCTGAGTAACGGGTAACACACATCTGCTGCATAGTGAAGAAAGAATGCATGGCTATTATTTCTGATTAAAAACCCCAAACAGCAACTTCTGGTTACGGCGCCTGCTGATCCTTTTCAGACCTTCTAAAGGAACCAAACTGGGCTGAGGTCCAGTAATTTATTCTATGTATTCGCACTTTGTTATGAAGGTTGAGGAACCCATTAATGCCTGTAAACTGATGAGACACACCATGGTGCTGCCAATGCGGGTTCAGTGCTAAGATACTGCCGTCATGTTGTTAACAGCGCTGTGAAAAAGTATTTGGCTCTTTATAGATTTCTTCTGTCTTTGTAATTTGTAATAATAAAATTTTTTTAGACATCAAATAACTACAATATGAGCCAAAGGTAACCTGAGCAAATAAAAAAGCAGTTTCCAAATCATGACTTTATCTATTAAGGGAAAAAAATGTTTTTTGAACCAAACCGGTCCTCTTGAAAAAAGTATTCATAATATCTGGTTGTGCCCCCCTTGGCAGCAGCAAATATCATTGAGCATTTAAAACTAATGACAATACATCTGTTTGCTTCCTGTTCAGGAGTTTTGGCCTAGAACCCCCTGGAGGTTCCTTTCATTTAAAAGCATATGGTTCCTATCCACCAAAACCATCTAAAAAGCACTTTAACAAACCGTAAGGCAACCAAAGCGCTGCACAGGTGAGAAAAAAGCAAACAAAAAGTAAATAATACTTTAATACTGAAAATAATCAGGAAAGCATTAAACAATAACAGAATAAAGACAATAAAATAAATACTAATAAGGACTGGCCTCCTAACACAGTGATTTCTAAGAGATTTAAATTCATTACGAGTTCTGGCAGACCTCAGACAAAGAGTTTAGGAACTGCGGCTGAACAGCCTCTCTCTCTCCTCGTCACATTTGAGTCTTAGGAACCACCAAGAGCATTTGATCATTTGATCAGAGCTGCACAAGGACGAAAACTACACAGGTGCTCCGATAGATAAGGAGGTGCCAGACAATGTAAACCTTTAAAAACGAAGAGAACAATCTTGGAAGAAACAGCGAGCCAGCGAAAAGAACTGAATATTCTGGTCATCTGCCCCTCATTGTTTGGTCCCCATTAACAGGCGGACAGCCGAATTTTGGACCAGCTAAAGACGGGGGAGTAAAGACCGGTCAATTCCACATTAAAGGGAGTCAAAGTCGTCCAGTCCAGAAAAGATGAAAGCATGAGTGACCCTTTCAAGGGCATCATGGGGAGGGGAGGGCTTGACTTTTCTAATTAGCCTCTGATGATAAAAACTAGACTCAAAGTTAGAATCCAGTTCACTTCAAGGACAGACGGATGAGTCCAAGGAGCCAACAACGCTGCTGCATCCTGTCAGCAGGTTGGGCTTCTCAGACACAATGACCTCTGGATTATTTTAATTTAGGCAGAGGAAGTTACGCCCGTAAACCCTGGCTCCTTCAGAAATTAAACGTAAATAAACCTAGGGATCTGCATAGCAGTGAAATAACATCTTTATCAGAAGAAAATGCACCCCAAGCAAAAGAGGGGAAATAATTTAGGGCCCAAAATGGAGCCTTCAGGTACCTCATGTGTAATTTGGGCCAAGGTGGTGGAGAACTGTGAAGGATTGGAGTTTCTCTACACAACCTAACAAGTAGGACTTACACCATTAATCTGCTGCGCAGGCTGCTCTGACCATGATGCCTGACTGTCATGATCCACTAAGATGGAGAAAAATTAGAACAGCAGAAGGTCAGAAATTAATGACTGAAAGTAAATCACTATACACCCAGAGAAGAGCTGTTTCAGTGCTTTAAACCACACGGAATCAACTTAAAGTTGAACATGGGAAGCCAAGTTGCTCTTTTTAAGGAGAAGTTGCACAACAGCATGTTTAAAAGCAGCTGGAGCCAGAAGAACAGAGCTGACTACCCAGGGACCCACAGCACTAAAGACCCCCCTCAACAGTCTGGAGGGAATACTGTCATCTGGAGAGGTGAACTATTTCAGGTGAGATATTCACAGGCTCAAAGGCTTCTAAAACAGCAGGAGGTAAATGGTGAAATAGCCGGATCCGGAGGAAAAAAGTGGGGGTGCAAATCTGAGAGCACTCACGTTATCAATTGAAACATTTAAAACCCTTTCACAAAGTGAGACAAAAAGATCCAGACAAGAGGAACAACAAGAACTCCAAGAGTTCAGGTGATTAAAACGAGATGGAGGCTTGTTGATATTCTCGGACATAAAACTAGAAATTATACTTAATTGTTTTAACATCTCCAAAAAAACGTGTAGCCTCTCCGCGTTCCACTTTGCCTCCACGCACCCAGCAGTTGCTTCTAAGCCTGTTCAAGCCTTGAGTTTGTTCACTGAGGCTAAAACTCTCCACCTGGTTCTAAGCATTTAGCCTTAAAAGCGACTGCAGCTAAAATTTGACACCACATGCTGGCTCGGAAGGAGGGATCAACAACTTTTACCTGATGGTCTTCTCTAAATTCATCACTTTTACCAGTAGGCAGTTATGATACAGTTGGATCTGAATCAGACCGTATGAGGCACCTACATTAAAAAATGACATTTTATTGTTAATTAGTGATGAATAAATAACCAACAGTAGAAACAAAAACGTTTTTAATGCTTGGACATGGAAGTTGTTGGCTACAATTACTGCTCTGAGCATTTTAGTTCAATTATATTAGTAAAAGTCTGGTACACTGCAAAAACGGAACTAAAAATAACTAAACTTTTTTTGAAATTATTGTATTTATCCTTGATTTGAGCAGGTAAATAAGATGATTTACCAATGGAATAAGATTAATATAAGTACAACTCGTCTCCATCATCTTTTTTTCTACACTGCAAAAACGGAACTAAAACTAGGTTAAATGTTCTTAAAATTAGTGTATTTGTCCTTGATTTGAGCAGGTAAATAAGATGATTTGCCAATGGAATAAGATTTGTGCACTTAAAATAGGAAAAATTCATCTCCATCATCTTATTTTAAGTGCAGGATGTCTAATTATCTTATATTAGGGGTTAAAATACTCATTCCATTGGCAGATAATCTTATTTACCTGCTCAAATCAAGGATAAATACACTAACTTTAAGAAAATTTTACTTATTTTTAAATCCATTTTTACAGTGTAGTGCAGTATACTTAATTATCTTATTTTAGGGGTCCAAATACTCCTTCCATTAGCAGATAATCTTATTTATTGTAGAAATGAACGCGACGTCTTCAGTCTTTCTACTGGTGTAGCTGTGAGCATTCCTCCAAGTTCACACCTCTCTCTCTGCTGAAACGTTGCACCGATTCCCTCCTTCCTCCTTACTTTGCAGCAACACAACCATTTTCTTTCTGCAAATCATTTCCTCCTGCTCATGGGGGATCACTCTGCCAAGCTAACATCTTTCTTATTTAGGTAATGCTAAACGGGTCAGCTGCTGCTATGGGAGGAACGCATGTCGGATAATAAACAAAAGTGACAAGTGAACACCAAATAAATTACAGTTTAGGGAAGAGTGCTGCCATCAAGGACAAAGTAAAGCTGGGGGTGAAACACTCCATCAGCGACGGCGTAATATATTACTGGTATGATGTCAAGGCGATACGTTGAAATGTGATCGCAGCGTTGTTAGTCATCGGCACAAGCTCCAGATAAATGATGTTTCACAGTAAAAATACAAGGAGCGACTGTTCTTTAAACAGGTTGTTTAAAGTAACGTCGCGCCATTTTTCAGGTGAGAAAGCATTCCTGGCCCTGGCAGATTTCAGTTTACGATCGTTTTCACAGAACTAAGAACATTAAGGAGGCGTCTCTCAAAAGATAAAAAAAGATGTATGATGTTAAATGAGCAGATCTTGTGGCTCTTATTTACATTTGAAACAATCTTAATTGGCATTACAGCAGTCAACACCTTCTTGTAATTGCTGACCAGCTTTTTGCATGTTTCCACTTAAGTTTGGTTGCCGTTTACCTGTCGCCACACTCAGTTAGACTAAAGTCATGCTGGAGCGATATTAATCAGAAAAGTAGCTAAGAGACCCTTGGTGGCTCTGGAGGAGCTGAAGAGATCCACAACTCCAGTACAAGAACCTGTCCACAGAAATGTGAGTTGTGGTAACTCCACAAATCGGGCCTTTGCAGAAGAGAAGATTATGAAGACGATGAAGAAGAAAACCATGAGAGATCCTGTGTGCAGTTTGTCACAAGGAATGTAGGGGGCAGAGCAAACATAAGGAAGAAAGACCAAAATATTACATGTGGTGGAAAACTGACACACTGGCCACACAGCATGATGTTGCCACACCCCACTGGTGGATCCAGGGTGGACGGGAATCCTGGAACAAAACCTGTTAGAAGACGCAAAACAGCCGCAAGTGGGCTGGAGGTTCGTCTTCCAGCAGGACGACAACCCTAAACATCACCACCTGTCAAAGGTTTGGACCCACCTGTGTCCTTCAGTGGCTTTTCCTTATTTTTATACATTGCAGATCTATAGTGAAGATATCAAAACTATGACCTCTATAGTTTTACTGCTATAGGCTTAGGCTACTGGAGGACATCAGGATCTAATTTTCTCACTCTGTAGAGTTCTACTGTTCTTCAATTATGCATTATGTGTTGTCATTTCTGCTTTAACTTTTTGCTCTCTCTCTTTTATCTTCATAGTAGGTACACCTGGTCTGGCGTTCTGTTAACTGTGACATCATCCAGAGAAGACGGCTCACCCGCTACTACCATCTAATGTAGAACAGATTACTAGATCAATGTGTGCTTCTGTGCTTTTTTGTTTCTCTTGTTGTGTCTCTGTTCTGTCTTCTGTAACCCCAGTCGGTCGAGGCAGATGACCGTTCATACTGAGCCTGGTTCTGCCGGAGGTTTTCCTTCCCATTAATGGGGAGTTTTTCTTCCCACTGTCGCTTCATGCTTGCTTAGTATGAGGGATTGCTGCAAAGCCATGTACAATGCAGACGACTCTCCCTGTAGCTCTACACTTCTCCAGGAGTGAATGCTGCTTGTCGGGACTTTGATGCAATCAACTGGTTTCCTTATATAGGACATTTTTGACCAATCTGTATAATCTGACCCAATCTGTATAATATGATTGAACTTGACTTTGTAAAGTGCCTTGAGATGACATGTTTCATGAATTGGCGCTATATAAATAAAATTGAATTGAATTGAAATGTATATACAAGTATGAATCAAACAGAATATTGTGAAATAACATCTTGGATAATTTAGCTTTTTCTAAATCCCCCCTTTTGGTTGCAGCTTTGGTCACTCAGTCAGAGCTTCAAGGAAAAGGTTCAGATCAAGTTACCGTATGTTGTGGACTATAAGGCGCAATTGAAATCCTTAATATTTAAAAAAAAATACTTCAAAATCCTGTTACCAAACATCCTCTATCCAATCAGACTGTGCTTAAATTATTTTGCAAAGAAGAAATGTCAAACATTGTTGTTTAAGGCTGATAAAGACAAACCCCCGCAGACCTGAAGGTGTTGTTGTAGAAAAGGTTGGCTCTGCAGTGCAGTGAAAGGCTGAATATAATGCACAGCACACACTATTATTCATAAAAGTCCTGGAAAAACTATGCACCATTTCCCCTCCACTTCGCAGTAATCTGCCCCTTTGTGTTTGTCTATCACATTAATTCCCCATAAACACACTGAGGTTTGTGCTTGTGGCATGACAAAGTGTGGTAAATTTCCACATGTATGGATACTTTTGCCAAGCATTATTAACAAAATATGCACAGTTTCAAAAAAGAGACAAAGTGAATGAGGTCTGGTGTGAAACATTTAGGGTATACCTTTGGAAAAAACTCACTTCTCATCAGCAGATTGCCTCTATAGCTAAATGACTGTTCTGGCCTCACTACGCTGACAGTCATGCTTTGTTTGTACGTGTAAATGTAGCCTAATGAGAAAGCTTGTCGTACTGAGGGAGGTGCAGGCCTGCTAAGTTTTGTGAGGGTGAAATAAATATGCTCTAAATAGGAAGCCGGTAGGAACCCTGCATAATGAATGCAGGAGATGTGCAAAAGTTTTGTAACCATTTGTGCGATGGCACCAGTTTTCCAGACCATGGCCTTATTTGCGCCCCATTAGGTTCTTGCATATTTATTATAAAAGACGAAAGGCACATAATTGAGTTTCAGATGGGCTACTGGGAAATTTGCTCCGAACAGAGCGTGCTGCACTTATTAGATTGGCTGACAATTTTGCACAAAAGTGGTGACCAAGTCCCTGTGTGGCTCAGTAAGATAATAAAGCAAAACACGTTTGATCTCCACCAGCTGTGCTGCTGTGAGATAGGAAAAAAGAAAAACACTACACAGTGCACATATACATATACGTACGTATGTATATATATATATATATATATATATATATATATATATATAGGGTGTGCACGCAGTGATAAAAATGCTGCATCCATCGGCTGTAACAAGTGGTCAGTTAAGCTACTGTTGCCTTTCTATTACCTTAAACTCGTCTCCTTTAATATAAACAAGTTTCTCGTTTTTACCCTTCTCTATAAACCTGAGGGAGGGTTGTTGGGGCAAATCCTAGTAGATTAGCAGTTCCTGAAATACTAATACCAGCCGTTCTGGTACCAGCAGCCACGTCACTTAAATGGTCCTCATTGTGAAGCTTGGGTTGAACTTCAGCCACTCGTATAGATGTACACCATCTGTGCTGATTGGCTCCTGAACAGGCGTACCTAATAAAGTGACCAGTGAGTAACGTCTCACCTTCTTTCTGCTACTATGTGAAATATTAAACTTTTGTGCAATGTAAATTGTAGGGCTGCATTACTGATATGGCCAAAACGTATAATCATCGTGTATTTCTTAGTTTTGGTCGATGCAATATAATTATGATATTGATATAAACAAAATAAAAGCCCCAGAAAGTCGGCCAATAATGCTCACAACAGATGCCTGTACAAACGTATGGCACTTATTTTGCCATTATATAAAACTTTTCTAATATAAAATTTTGGAAATATCCATCCATCCATTTTCCGTCACATTTATCCCTGTTGGGGTTGTGAGCCTATCTCTAGCTGTCTATCCGAGTCCAGGTTCGAGTCACCAGTGTTCAAGTCCGAGTCAAGTCCAAGTCATTAAAAAAAAAATCCGAGTCGAGTCCGAGTCGAGTCCACTACTCATCCGAGTCGAGTCACTATTGACGTGTGATGTATGACATGAATCAGTAACATTCCATTGCACCAATAACTCTTTCGCTGTAGTTACCCTTGGTTTTACTCGGTAAAACTACCGCTTTTTCCAAGTCTAAGACGTCTCCTAACCATGGTTTTAAACATTGTTGTTATGGAACGTGCAACAGCGACTCGATGTACGCTGATAGGCCGCATATAAAGGATGTTAAAGCCGCAAGCGGCGTCGATCGGCCCTCGCAGCCAAGCGCACTCTGGCCTATTTGCCACCGCCGCGGTGCCGGCCGGCGGGCGGGGTCCGCCCGCCACCGCAGATGCTGTCACGCATTTTCCTCGCCCGTCCACCGGGCGATTCCCACAAACTTGTTCGACAGCGTTCCCCCATGACTCACAACAAATCTGGTGTGGATCGGTCGATGCAGCGAGGAGATACAGCCGTTGGATAATGATAATGCATTTGGCCACCGGACCGGACTAAATTGTTCGGCGGGCCGGAAAATTTATACCGATTCCTGGACGGTGACTACAAACAGAAAAAAAACCGCCGATGACGCTATGAACGCTGAGCAGGAGAAAAACAACGACTTACCTTCCTATCAACTCGGCCCGTCTTTCCGAGCCCTCGACACTCAATCCATCGTTTGAGCTGAATGTTGGTATGTTGTTCCACAGTTCTACCAGTAAAATGGGCGCCTGGACATCCTCTTGTGAAAGTTTAACAGCTGAAAAGTCGGTCATATCCTTGTATCTGTTGCATGTGTAATGGCTGGTTGCTACGTGCGCTCTCACACTGTTTGCCCAACCTTAGCGGCAAGGGGCGTTGCTCATGAGATGGTGACGTCACGTGCGCGGTACGACATTTAGATATTAAAATCATACACCAAATAATATTCTAATGACATATTAAAATTATAGCCTAATGATATAAAAAAAGTCGAGTCTTTTTCTCAATTTCCGAGTCAGAATGATCTGAATGTAGGAGTCCGAGTCCAAGTTCGAGTCATCAGTGCTCAAGTCCAAGTCAAGTCACGAGTCTCTAAATTTAGCTAAAGACTCGGACTCGAGTTCGAGTCTCGGACTCGAGTACTACAACACTGGCGAGAGGCGGTGTACACACTGGATATGTATTTAATATATTGAAATATTGGAAATGTCATATCACCTTTATTGAAAAAAGTTATACTGTGATATATATTGATACTGAAACATTTTCCACAGCTAGATAGAACTTCCCCAGTAGTCCTAGATGGATTAAAACTAATGCTGAGTCAGATGGGCTCTAATTCAGGTTTTAGTGATGCAACAGCTTTTACCCGTATGATGACAACACTGCATTTGTACCAAAAGTCCTCAGATTCCAGGAAAACGCTCATATTTCCTCCTAGATGAGGAAAGTAAACACCATCAACAGTCAACGGGAAATTTTAAGAGAGAATCAGGCATTCCAGGTGAAAAAGCACTTTCTGATTCTTCTGCTGCAGCAAACTTTATGGGTTTCCTGCAGCTTCGAAAAGGCTGGAGCCTTTCTCTCTCACTCTAAGTGCTCATCGTAAAGAAAGTTCAATATACGTGTGTCAAGGCAAATCTAAAAAGCTGGCCTAAATCACACTACTAGCCTGGCTTTAGAGGCATGGAGCGCTTTAAAGTTTCCCTATGCCTGTGCTCAGAAACCTCGGGGTAACAACCACAGAGAAGAAAAATACGCCGGCCTCTCCTTGAGTCTTCTCCTAATTTCCTGACAACTTGGTCTAAACTCAGTGTGGCAATATTATGACTGGAACCACGGACCGTTCTGAGGCTGCAGAGGTTTATTTGTCTTTGTGGAAGGAAACGGGAGAAAGGAAGCAATTTCCAAGGCAAAATGAAACCGTATTAATTACACTGAGAACTTGTTGAGACGTTTGACCGAAGAGACACAACGCTGCAGAGTGGAAGTGACGAAGTGGACTTTAATTGTGTTAATGTGACAGAAGTGCGTCTTAGGCTGAAGCTGTGAGGGGGAACTTTTTGTTTGACTTCCCCCAACAGATAAAATTGCAGCACGCTGGCCTTTCAGTCAAATGTTTATAATATACATAAGCCGGGTTTATAACTTCCTGACAAGAGATCTCCTGTGGCTACTTTCCTAAGGTCCTCGTCAGTTTTTCTTTAAACAAGTGCCGTGACTGTTTCATGAACTTGACGGAGCTGTTATAGTAGTCAAGGCTGGCTTGAACGCACAGAAGCAGCAGATTATAAAGAAAGAAAGACGCAGGATGGACGAAGGAAGCCCAGATTAGCCTGAATCTTCATAGTAAAGAACATTTTCTCCTAATCAGCAGCAACTAAAGACCAATCCGTTACCCCTTATTAGCATTAGGGTCCCCTGGTAAAGATGTGTAAATGCCAATAATATTATCTTACATTAAAGACAAAAAAAAAGTACCTATTTTTAATACATTTATCCAGAGGGAATGACAAACTTAAGATAAGAAATTTTTTTTACTAGGGCTGAACGATTTTGGAAAATAATCCAATTGTGATTTTTTTATCTTAATATTGCAATTTAATGCGATTATTTTTTTCAGTTTAATTAATCATGTCTTTTTAAACACATACAAACAACAAATCAATCTGTTTCGTCGCTGTGCAGATCAGGTGCTAAAAGAGACACTGCGTCTCAACTCAGAGCAGAAATTATTGCGTTCTGCCTACAATATATCTCAACCAAAATTGCGATTTGATTTTGACTTTTCTCTACATTAACCGCAAGCAACAAAAATGGCCTCTAAATAAAGATTTTTGTAAACAATGACTGTTTAAAACAAGAACTTTTAATGTTTTTATCAATCAGAATATTATTCAAGAGAACAGCTTTTAATTGATTTGGACATCAATCCTTGTCGAACATAAAGTGCAACCAACAATCAAGTCTATGCATTAAACTGACTGACCAGAACTTAATGCTATGTATGATTATATAAACTCTAAAACAAGTAATAAAGTTAAATTATCTCACTGCTGCAGCTCTCTTCCCTTCCATGTGGAGGCAAACCCACTTTAAACATTTTTACTGACACCTAAAGGACGTGTCTGCGATTTTATTTCAAATGCGATTAATTGTGCAGCCGTAGTTTTTACCAAACCGCCACTGCTACAAATATTGTCAATCTTAGCAATTCCTACGTCAAATAAAACTAACTAATTTTTTTTTACTCGAAATTTGATTCAAGTTGCTCAGAGTTTCAAAGAACCATTACTAAGTAATCCATTACGTCTTTGTTTCTCTGGGGTATAAAGATAAATTAAGGATATTGTAATTTTGTATGTATATTAAAAGATCGGTCACTGTAGAGGTAAACTTAAAAATTAAAAAACTATCAGGAAAGACGGCCAACAAGGCAAGACGAGGAATAAAGCTATTTTTTTTTCTTCAGGCAGAGCGAGGACGGCCGTAGGAGAGGTAGGAGGAAAAGTCTACAAAGCTGACTGAGTGACATCCTGCTGCCCAACCAGAGGAGTTTATTTAATGGCAGATGTGCCGGTAAACACCAAACTACATTTGTGGCTGCGTGAGTTTGGAGGTTTTAGCTCCGCTTTTGACATGTGAGCATGAAAAGCTGCCAAATGCAGCTGTTGGTTTCCAACACCAAATGTGCTTCAGAGAGTAATAATGGAAGGAAAATGTGTGACCTGAGACTGACTAATGTCATATCTGTCACCCAGATCTACCTTCATTTACTCCTGCAGATGTTGCTGCTGAACACCAGCTCCCTCTCTTCCACCAGCAGCTGGAAGCGGGATCATTTTACTAATTTGTGCAGTTTACGA
This sequence comes from Fundulus heteroclitus, assembly GCF_011125445.2. Taxonomy (NCBI): domain Eukaryota; kingdom Metazoa; phylum Chordata; class Actinopteri; order Cyprinodontiformes; family Fundulidae; genus Fundulus; species Fundulus heteroclitus. The sequence goes on along the minus strand of NC_046371.1, from coordinate 2,841,518 downwards.
TCACTTCCAGTAAAAGCACTTCCAGGAGCTTTGAATGGGTGGAAAATCCAAAGTAGCTCTTCAACGTCTCCCCCCCCCCACAGCAGTTTTTAGAATCACTCGGGTTCTCTAAGTGACTGAAGCTGGCCGATTCAGGGAGGAGTTTTACTAAATATCTTCCAGAGAATTAACTTTTAACATTCATTGTTTGTCTCTGGTTACGCCACAAGCTCCTGCAAGACGTTTAAACTGAATTTCCCAGATCAGGTATTGGGATTCACCACAGATTTGGACCAGTGTATTTTTAGAAGAAAGAACAAACAGTGTGGCCTAAACATCCAGCAGATTTAACCCACATCTCACCTGCAAGTCGCCACACTAATGCTTACAGGCAGATGTGTTTGTTGGCGATTCAGTCGCTGCAACAGAAGCTTTTCAGAGAGACGCTGACCAACGAGTGAACCGACACAAGCTGGGACAAACACAAAGAACCGCGGCGGAACCTTAAAGGGTACGGAGAAGGCAAACAAACAGACCTCACATGAATTACATGTGTTCCTACCAGCAGGAAATAAAGACGAACCAACCCAATTTGAAAATAAATGGAGCCGGGAAGCGCACATAAACACCACCCACACAGCCGTGTTTCTACTTCTTCTTCAGGGCGGGTCTCTCTCAGGGAGCTGGCTAGCCAGACTTTATCATCCATTTGACATGCAGAGCATAAAACGGCTTTCTACTTTGTTGTGATCCCATGCCTTGTTCACAGACGCTTTTTGTTCTGTCAAATAATACATTTTCATTTATTATTTTCAGGGAATTGTTACCTTTGACTCTCTTGGAGCAATCATTGTTACAAAGTGGGGCTGAATCAGAATAAGTAGCTGTTGGATTTATTCTGAAGTTTTAGATTTTTCTATTTGTAGACAAAACAATTGAATTTTTTTTAGCAAACAATGTATATTTTCCAGCTTGTTATGAGGGTGTACATTGGTCCCAGAACTCTGGGAAGTGCACCAAAAGCTATAGATGGGGGGGGGGGGGGTTGAGGGAAAAAGCTGAGAGAGACGGATCCCCACAGACAGAACGTAGCACCTTGTTTTCACACCGGGTTCCTAAAAGCCAAGCTTGGTGGAACTGGTGGGTGCAGGCTTTGCTTGTTTCAGCAAACAAACTTTAATTAGGACCTGTGGGTGGAGGGATCGTTGGGTGATCGGCCTGCTTTGCTGGGGTGATCTACAGAGACGGCGTTCAGTCAAAGCTCGCAGCCTTCCAGTTCGCCCCTTTATTCCCGCGGCGGCTCATCAAGCCGACATTAGAGGCAGAGGTTTTAACGTCGTCAGCAGTGCCAACATGCATTTATCTCTTAAAACGCACTCAGGCTTGTTCCGTGACACCTTGCTGTTTAAACAAATCTCATATTTTCTTCTTAGTAGCAGCACATCTTAACTCAGTTTCAATTAGCAACCGCTGTTGGAAGCCTGAAAACAAAGCTTCGCCGTCCATCGAGGTTTAAATGACGAGTTACTGCATCCGTATTTATGCAAAGAGTGATGCTGAAACCTAAAGCTCCCTCAATAATTTAACATTTACTCTAGGTGTTTTCTCTTGAAGATATTTATGACACAATAACACTGATGTGCTTTGGTCTTGCAGGAGAGAAGAGAAGAGAGAGATCAATGAAGTGTCGCCACTAAGGTACAATACAGGCTAATGTTATGAGGAATAAATGCGAGGAAAGATGATTCTCCGGTTTGCTCACACACGGCAGGAGGAAAAAAAGCAGCTATCTTTCATCTCTGTGTTTCGGGGATTACAGCATAAAGGAAAAACACCTTCTGAAGACAGACATTGCATGTTGTAGCATTACTTTTGGCTGCAATTTATGTGAGCAAATAAACGGAGAACGGGAGTTTATGTTTAGCTAAAGAAGGAGCCAGACTAGCTTAGAGTAGATAAATGAAGGCATTAAAGTACAGAGACAGGGAGGCGAGTCTGAGACTTTAACTCCAGTCATGTTTACTTCACGTAAAAATCTTCAGCTTGCACTCCGATCATCTTAAGATCCGACTTGGACTTGAGATTTTGGACTTCAAATCTTATGAACAGTATTAATGTCTTGTGATTTACATTTATTTACCCCGGAACATGTTTGACTGAAAATACCAACATTGCAAAGTGAAAAACTTTTGATGATATTCTCATTTTATGCTGCAGCTATTTTTCACTACAAGCTGGCACCGTTTTGCCGTCAGGGGCGGGGCTAAATTGAAGACCCCTTCATGGGCCCTCCGTTTTTACGGTACTTATACAGTCCGTGTTAGTTTGTCTACCGCTTTGATACTGAAATTAGACATTCCAATACGACTGATTAATGGTATTAATCATATCTTTTACTCTTAAACAGTAAGAACCCCGTGCCATCAAAAAGTGTTGCGGACTATGAAAACATGGTATTAAGTATCGAGTTAACTGAGGTTAAAACTTTAGTGCTAAGGCAACCCTGCTTTGTATAGAGTGAGAATTCAGACTTGGGAGGGAAAATGACTGAAGGTCTCTTCTTAAATACAGCTGAATTCAAAAATTCAATTAGTTCACTTTACAGAAAAAAGAAATCTCAAAAATATAAATGTTGGTTTTAGTAAATGACAAATTCTGCACATAGCTGGGTTTTTAAGGGTAATTTTGTAGAGCTCTCGACGTTTGTTTTTAAGAAGTTGAGAGTATACTTTAGTTGCCGTTCATTTGCATCTCATTGATAAAACACTGTTTGCTCTGAGGGGAGATGAGCGGAATTTAGAAATGATGCCAGTGAACTGGATGCGGAGATGAATGCTTTTGTTAATTTATTAGCTTGACCACTTTCACATTTATGAATCCAGTCAGCTTCCATGTCCAATTACTGAGGTTTCATGTACCGGCCTTCAGACCATGACGCTGACAAGTCAAGACAGTTACTTAGTGCAACCAAAATAGCCAGCAAGTTTAATAATTCAAACTTATTCTAAATAAAAACTGTTTTTCCTAAAAGAAAAACAACTAAAAAACTCTTTGATCCCCATTTCTGTTCTTCCCTTCAGGCTTCTTTCCTTTTATTTTAGATTTTTTTGGTAATTGCTTTTTTTGTACGGTCATGTTTTCATATAAAGCGTCTTCTTGAAACATTCTTCCTTCTGGAGCCAATTCTGGAATAAAATGCATCTTCAGCTTGAGCTGTGGAGTTTTGAAAGATTTACAGGCCTGTGTGCAAAATATTACCAATAAGCGTTTAAGCAGTGAGATCTTTAACTTTAAAGCTGACCACCTGGAAAAGCAGAGCTTCCAGAAAGCCGTTCACACCGCAGGCTTCAGCAGCATGCAGGTCCCCTTTGTTCTGAGGCATACAACCCAGGGTGATCACAGATTACAGACAAATCCTGCAATCATGCACAGCCCTGCACCCCTTTATTGCTTGGATTAAGGCTCCTGCAAAGGTTCGTCTGCAGTAAGGTTTACAAGGGAGGGTGATGTTAACGAGTTTTTGCCCATTATTCGCAATAATGACCTCAGCAATACATTTTTTGTTGTTTCTGCTGCTTTAAAATTAGCATAATAGCCTCTTATTCCTTGGCCCTTAGAAAGTGAGAGAATGACCTGCATTTGGATTGGTTTTCAGAAAGCCAGAACCGACAGATTCCTGTCGATGTTTGGCTTACTCCCAAATACAGACAGCAGGCGAGGCTCTCATATTAGCAAGAGTGTTTGTGGTCGATCAAATTGCATCAAAGCACAAGGCCACTTCTGCCCAAAAATTACTAAACTGAAGCAAAAAGTTAAGAAAGCATTTCTCTGGGGAATGATATCTAACGTCATGGTACTGAGTTTTAAAGTCAGGTTGGTGCTTTATATGTTGTAATGAACAAAAGCCTCCTGACTTGGGATGAAACAATTACCTGTTTTAATGAGTACCATAACAAAACTGAAATAAAAAAAAAAATACCGTTACCAGCCTAGAATCTAAAACTCCAAGTACTTTGATCGTCCATCAAACACAGTTTCCTCCTCATTAAAACATCTATATTTGTACCATCAAAGAGGACCACGTGTTAAACGTAGCTGTGATCTGGACTTTATGACTGCACATGGGAGGCTTTATACAGAGAGTTTGCTCTACCTTATACCCTGTACATGAAGTAACAGCATGTGTAGCCTTCTGCTCTCTATTGCTGCTAGCTGTCTAGCAGCTAATGCTACATAGTTAATCTGTCAGTCAGCTGTCAGAGGTACTAAAACTATGGGGAAGTGATTGTAACGACAGCAACTCAGCCATGAGGTGGTCGGCCACGTAAACGGACGGAGCGGGGTTGGCGGATGCTGAGGCATATAGAGACGATCACTACAGACCCTTAAAATTGGTCCTCAGCTCAAGAACGAATGAAGAGTGTAGAGAGCTTGGAATGGGTTAAACTGGCCAGCCAGATTGATAATGTATAACACTCTACTTCTGCACATTATCAATCTGGTCCATTTGAATCCGTTTGGGGAAAGGAGAGAATTTCAGCAGAACTCTCTGAGCTGATTGGGCGACACCTAGTGCCCGCCCACCAAAGGTTGGCTTGGCCCTTTGGTTCCAGTGAAAGGAACTCAATGTTTCAGCAAACCAAGAGATTTTGGATGATTCCATGCTCTTAACTTTGTGGGAACAGTTTGGAGATGGCTCCTTCCTCTTCTATCATCACTGTGACCCAGAGCTCAAAGGTCCATGAAGACAAGGATGGGAGAGTTTGGTGAGGATGACCTTGAGTCCTGACCTTATCCCAATAGAACATTTTTGAATCAGAGAGGAGACGGAGGACCGGGCCGCCTTCTCCAACATTACTGTATGATCTAACTAATGTGCTTCTGCAAGAATGCTTAACAAATTCCCATAAACACTCCAGAACCTTGTGGACAGCTTTCCTAAAAGAGTTGCAGCTGGTATAGCTGCAAAAGGTGGACCAACCACATATTAAACCCAACGGATTAAAAATGGGATGTCATTGTTTTGGACAATTGCTGCTTGACCTTTTAGAATCAGGAAATCACACAAACAGAACCTTACCGACAACATGAAGTAGGCTAAAAGATATAAGGAGCAATTATTTCAATTACTGCTATAAAGAAATTCAAGAACAAATGAGAAATAAAGTTACAATATCTGTCTGGAAATGGTTGTGAAGCCATTTCTAAGGCTTTGTGAAACAATTCTGCAAAGAGGAGCGTGTCAAAATTCGGTTTAAAAGCAGTTTAGGAATTATAGCAAACTCTTGATGGCAGTTGCAGCCCTTGGTTAACATTATAAAATGCTTTTTCAAATAAAATGACCGTATGAAAACGTTGCCCTGTATTTATTTGGCTCGTCTTTGTTGGACATAAAAATTTAGTTTGATGCTCTGTAACATTTAGCTCCAACAAAAACAGGGGAAATCTGTGAGGAGGATCACAAAGTAATCATACTGGGTTGTACAGCAAGAAGTGCAGCGAGGAAATCAATTCATTTTTGGGTCAGATTATTGTGTTGTAAAGATTTTTATCAACGAGCTTCAGGCCAGACTACTGTTGAGGTTCATAACAGAAGTCTGCCAATAACAGCGCAGATCCAAGCAGCAGAACTCTGACGACACCGTCATGTGGTACCAGCGCTGTTCCAGTTTGAGATCTGGAACACTAACACCCCCCCCCCCCCCCCCCCCCCCCATCACTGAATCATCTTCGCAGATAAGCCCCAGCAGAACTAACCGACCAGAGGCCCGGTGCGCGGCTGATAACATCCGTGACAAAGATGGTTGGCATGCAGAAGGTCTGAGCGGCAACTTGTTCATCCCCATTGGGTACGATTAAAGTGCTGTTTGTCCTGCCAGCTGTTGCTCACTGAACAAAGCTGATAAAGTGGATGAATACGGCGTGCTACAACTACCTACGAGTTCCCTGTAGATACAGACGCCCGAGGGTCTCTTGTGTCTGGAAGTTTGATCAAATGTCCTTGAAGGCAGATCACTTCTTGCTTTGTTGCTGCTCGGCTGTAGACGTTAATCTCATGTCAATGAAACAACACAGGGATGTTTTCTGTATTCTGCCGATAGGATTTAGCCATCGTAGATAGTAGAGGAGTGTACCTCATCAATATTCATCTAAAGACGGGGAAGCAGCTGAAGTGCCTACCCACCCAGTTACCCCCGGAATAGAAGTGACATACGCACTTCAGGACAAAAATAGAAGCATCCATTGTCATTATCATTCCCACAATGCAGGCATTCACCGCCTAAATGGCATGCCCTGCTTTTTCCAGAGATGTGGAGAGATGTGCACCAGTTTCCTATCTCCCCCCCTGCAGTGAATCGCAGCACTAATCAGATTATCCTCACCCTTCAAGAGTCTTTTTTAATAAAGACTTTCTCTAAAGACACATACTTTAGGGATTTTTTTATTAAGTTGTCCGTGCTTCTGCGCACAAAGTCATCTTGAATCGTTGCTTTTATCATTAATGTGCGTGTTATAAATTTCTACATTCAAAATTTCATTCCCTGAATCAAAGTTATTTGGTGAAAATTTACCAAATAGAGTGAAAGTAAAAGTAGAACTGTGTAAAAAACCCTAAAGCTGCAGCAGAAAATGAATAAAAACACTCATGTTTGAAGATTGAAATTCAAAGTACTTTCTTTGTTTGAAAATAGCTAATCAGGTTTGAGATGTTTTTAGAAAAACTGTCCTCACACAGCATATTAAATATATTTGGTATAATTAGCTTTGCTGCCAGAGCGCAGACACAGGAGAAACACAGTAAATGCAACACAAAGTAGCAGTTTCAGTTTTAATCCTTCTATAACTGCTAGGTTAATTTATGTTGGAAGATTTAAAGAAGCTGATGCAGTATTCCTGCTCTTATTAATCTTATCCATTGATTTATGTGCATTTGGTAACTGGATCCTCTGTGGAGGCGAATGGCAGATGGACTGAGCCACATTGTGCTGTTCTGGTCACACCAAGCACCTGTAAACTACCGCCACACTCACCCTGCTGCACTCACAGCACACATTCATGCACCCATATGCAGATTAGGAAGCTGCTTAGAGATAAGTGCCTTGCTCAAGGGCAAATCTACATGTGGCAAGGGAGGAGGTTGGCATTGGGCCAACAGCTCTTAGGTCATAAGACAATAATTTTTACCAGTTTAGCCACATCAAACCTTAAAGCATGTTCCTTAAAAAAGAAAAAGGCAAAGAAATACTGAGGGTTAGAGTTTGGGAGCCACCATCATCCCTCACTGACGAGCCAAAACGAGTCGAGGACATTTTTTTGTTTTTTTTTACTTAAGTTACATATTTGAGCATAATAATAAGACTTACAAAACAATCAGCTTTTTTCATACAAAAGTGTATCAGAAAAGCAAAAACTGCAACTACTGACTGAGAAGTACTGAAAAGTACTTTTTCAACTTTGGTCATGTAGCATCAGCTGAGAATCACCTCACTAAAACTACAACAAACAATCTCTGACAAAAAAAAAAAAAAAAGCTTTATTTAGTAGTTTTTATCCACAAACTGAAAAAAGGGCAATTCAAAAGCATATGTGGTGTTTTGAACCCACTGAATAATATCTTCAAATTAAAGGTTGGATTTTTTCTAAATACTCTAGCGTGAGATTCTGCTGCTGCAATAAAAGAAACGTGCACAGAGTGTATACCCTCTGGTTCCCATTGTAGATCTTCCAGCTCCTTGCAGAAAGGACTCATTTTCACACCCATTGTTGTGCCGGATGTGCTCCAAATTACATCCCGATTGGACCATTTCTTCTCTGCTTACATATTTCCAGTAGGCGTATTTAAAAGCAAGGGCACTGCATGTGTAAATCCGACTAAATTATGAGTCATTTGTGCAGCTCATAAAGGTCAGGTTATCAACACGGCAACAGAGGGAAACTGAAAATGAGTCCCATGAATCCCCGAAAACACGTCTATCATTTGAGTTTTGACGGCGCGTTAACTATGAGCACAGAAAGCTACCCTGCTTCCAAACTCTAAAAAACTTCTATATGTTTTTCGTTTATAACCTTCTTGTGGCTTGAGCATGACCTGGATGACTGAGAATCTGCACCAGCTTATATATTTATGCATGCAGATTCTTAATTAGGCTGCACAAATAAAGCTGAAAATGCTATTTTTAATCGCTGAAGTGCAGAACAACATGAGCGTATTAAGCTATCCCTGTCAAACAGACCAAAAGAAAGACATTTCCTGGTCCCTGCATAAGAAGCCCTATCAGGCCAATAAGAGTTCCTTTGTCATCTTGGGATCATTACAATACAGAAACACTTTGAATCACTGAAGTTCAGTACAGTCTTCTTCTTGGTAAAATATGAAAGGCCTGTCCACAGAGCCTGCAGATAGACACTGCATCACCGCAGTCTTATCATTTTTCTGGTCCTCGGGGGAGAATTAAACCAGATATCTTGTAATTAACTAAGTGGCCGCTGCCACTGCCCACTGTTTTACAGCTCTCCCATCTGTGACGACGCAGCCATCCAATCTCTGAGCTGTGGCTAATGGAAAAATATTGATCCTGGCTGTTCCATATTCAGGGGGGGTAGGGGGTGTCATGAAAGAGTGAGAGGCAGACCTGAGTCAATACCGCCATGCATTTACGGCCCGGCCTTTGTTTGCTGTGACAGATGGAGGTATTGATGTGATGTGCAGCATCACCGTACATGGCGCTGAAGTAGGTTAAATATTAAACCCAGGACGTTGCCAGAGATGGACGCAGAGGTGTTCTGTGACCGAACCTGATGGAAACACGTTCAACTCCATGGAAACTGTGGGCTGATGAACGCTGGGACCCAGAATGAAAAAAAGGCCGCGAGTGGAGATGGGAAACAGAAAATGTGCAAATAAAAATCACATTGCTTTCATTTTATTAGAAGCAGCTAATAAAAAAAGCCAACTGGGCAAACGTCCCCAACCAGATGGATTCTTGGTCTTTTCTGTATTAGAAACACGTAGCAGCCACCTTTCAGCCAGCTGACCACCAGTGCGCAGGGACTGGTGTGGGAGGAGCAAGGCTGCACAAAACTCCAGCACTTTCTTATACATAAAATAACTTAAATGAGCTGTATGATAGGCAGAGGTGGGTAGAGTAGAGTAGGACTACTTCAACATTTACTCAAGTCAAAGTAAAAAGTACCTAACAAGGAAATTAAGAGTAAAAAAGCATTTGGTAAGAAGGCTACTCATGTACTGAGTAAATATTTGTAACAACTGATTTAACATTTAAAAATTATGTCATTGGTCAGGGAAAAGTGTGAAATCATGTACAAATTCTGGTATTTTAATGAATAATGTAAAAAACAAAAATACAAACAATAACAATTACAAAGTAACAAATTCAGGCCGAAGAAACTGTTTTTTAAACAATGTTTTTCCAAAATAAATGAATGAAACCAAGCGGTTAATGTGTGTAAAGTAAGTTAGGACAGTGCAAAGTACTTCCAGTAACAATATCTGCTGTTTCCTGTAAATGACTCCATCAGCTCAGCAGAAAATAACATTAAAACTACAAAACAAGAAGTCTCAACTTAATATAAACTGTACATGTGTCTCTGTGGTGCATTTGGTTGAAACAAGTTTATTCTTTATTCAGTAAAGTTACTCACAGTGGACAGAGTAGCCAGACATTTTACTCAAGCAAGAGCAGCTATAGTTTTTCATAATCTTTACTCAAATAAAAGTAAGAAGTACAGTGCGGTAAAACTACTCCACAAGTATCTTTTGTTCAAAAAGTTACTCAAGTAAATGTAACTGAGTAAATATAACTAGTTACTACCCACCTCTGATGATGGGGAATTTAATATGTTGGGAAACTGAATTTTTGAAAGCGGACCTCGTCTCATTTGGACACACAGCTGAAAGCTGCAGCAGTTTTGTAATGAATGGTTTTTGGAAGCACATGTGATGAATTGGCTTGTGCTTTAGAAATAAAGCAAAAGCCAATAATAAAGCTACTAGGTTTGTTTAAGCTGAAGAATCGTCCAAACATTATAGCAGCTTTATAAAAAGCCAGTAAACCTCATGTTGAAACAAAGCAGCCTGCAGAGAAACTGAGACAGACACACATTTCTTTAGTTTGCTATAAAACACGTGTCCTCCTTTCTTATTATAAAAGGACTTTGAGTTAAAATACAGGCAGGTTTTGAACAGCATTGCATAAGCATAGCAAAAACAGTTAGCTATTTTTCTGTTTCACTGTTACAGTTCTACTCATTGACCCAACAATTAGATGTTTTTTTAGGTTAAAAAATGTATTTGCTTTACTGGAACAATGAAAGTTGAGAAGAATGTAAAGGAGCTAAAGGTGTAAATGTAAAGGTGCAGTGGTTCAGGTATCTGATCAGGATGCCTCCTCCTGGAGGCGTTTGGGGCAAGTCCTGCTGGGAGCAGACGCCCGGGGCCGACCCAGAACCTGCTGGAGGACCATAATCCCCTGCTGGCCTGGGAACGTCCCCAGAATGAGCTGCAGGATGTCACGCTGTTTTACAATCGTCTCTGAGTATCTTTCTGTTTTACCTCGGTTGCTTTGAGGTTGTTGTCTTGTTGCGTTTTCATTACGGTTGGACAACTCAGGGTGTAAATATTTAAATGGATCTCTGCATGTTGGAGTTTGGCTTCCAGGATCCGGTCTCATTACTGCATGGACATGCTGCTCAAAATGGGGAGTGATGAGTGCATCTCTGACCCCCTGGACATTTCTCCGCTTGTCAGGAAGTGAGCAGACGGTCTCTGACCTCAAAGCCGAAGGGGTTGCTGGTGTGGCGGAGGAAATGAAAAGAAGCGAGCAGAAACTGACAGCAGCAGGAAGGCGGGAGTACCCAGGAACCTGCAAACTCCACGCAGAAAGACCTCGGGCTCAGGATTCCAACCCAGGACCGTCCTACGGCCACGGTGCTACCTAAGGCACCTCTGTGCAGCCGTAGTTTAAACTTGCAGAGAGCAAATCATACATTTAAAACCTGTGTTTAAAAATCAAACAATCAGAGGAAAAGTGCCTTTTACTGCTTGATTGCTACAGGTTTGAAACACAGTAACAGGCCAACAAAGATGAAATCAGATTCAGTCTAACCAGGAAACACCTGAAACAGCAAAAAACACCTAAATGATATTTGTTGTTTATTGTATTTATAATTACTCTTTTAAACGTTTACATTTTGTTGTGAAGCAGAAGAAGACAAACAAATATTAGCACAAATTCAGCCAGAACTTGCCCTGGATTTCGTAAGGAATTATCCAAAAACAGCCATACAAATCCTGACTCGTTGCTATTCATCCAGTTTAATCCAATTTAACATTAACCACATAGATTTATGTGGTTAAAATGCCACAGCAGACCATGAACACTGTGCTTGTGTTCTTCACTTTTCAGTCATACGGATAATACAAGCTGATCGACGCCGACACGAGCATTGGGACCGACACGCTCAATGCTGGATGTCATGAAAAACAACCACAAGAATTAGAAATGCCCCCCCCCCCCCCCCCCCCCCCCCAATAATGTTGCTCAACTTCCTGCTGCCAAACGGACGCAGTTCAACCACAGCTTTTGTCTGGAAAAAGTGGGTCACTGTGATGCAGATTCTGGGCTCCAAAAACACTCCACAGAAAAAAAACTGTAAGAATCCACAATATTATAGCATTTTTATGCATCTAAACACATTAGAATTTGTAGAATCACCCTGAAGATGACCTTACTCATGAAGTATTTTCATGAGTAAAATACTGCCGTTTATAACTTCATGACCATCAACAAACCCAACCAGATTATTTTTCTAACTAAATAAATAGCATGTTGGAGGAAAAATACTTTTTTTTAGAATGTTTAATAACTGAAAACCCAAATAATAATTAGCCTAAGGTCTACAATTGCTGAGCTAATGTGTCAAAATGTGTCAAAATAAAACAGCTATACCAAATTTGGGAACATATTCAAGGCTCTAAGGCTTTAAATTCTTTGTCCATGAAATAAATGAGACCAACTCAAGCTTCAAGTGGAGTCAAAACTAGAACTTGTTAAGAGGAAAATAAAAGCAGGTCTTTTAAGCTGAATGCTGGTTTTTTCGAAATTGTCTCAACAAGAGACAAGTGGGCGAGTTAATGGGGAAGTAGGAGAAATTGGAGGGGGGGTGGTCATAGGTTAGCCGGGTCCGGGCTCCTTTCTCTTAGCGGGCTGTAGTGAAATTCTGTCGTAGCGTGTCGCCAAACACAAAAGCTCTTCATTCTGCATCTCCGTTTCTCTTCTCCAGGCACGGCCGTGCGTACGGCAGGCGAGGACTTATTAGCTTTGCTAAGTGATCCTCCCTGAAAGCGATAACATTTAAATACGTGAAGGTATCTGCTGAAGCTGTGATCAGACAGGGGGCTGAAAACGCCGCCCAACGTCCCAACAGACTTCAGCAGCAGCTGTATAATCCACTGCTCTTTTGAATCGTCTCGAACGCGGCGCTTTGAAATTGAACGGGTAGATTGGATGCCAGCGTGTGTCTGGATGAGAGCGCTGGCCGGATGATTATCAGCGCAGTTTTGCTATCAAATCAGCAGCTATTGATTCATGTGACGGTGAAGATAAATAAAGCCGGACAGTTTTGAGATGTGTGTGTGTGTGAGATGGAGAGGAAGCTTGGAAAGTGTTTCACAGTAGCTTGAAAGTGCAATGATTCACTAATGGGCTTGTACTGCTTTGTCCCTCATTGATCCAGGCACTGGAAAGCTTGCCGATGGCTTATGAGCTACATGGTTCAGCCCACGCGTAGATTTGCTACTACATTAAACGGCCCAGCACCCTAAACTGACCCCTAAAGCTTCTGCTTTTCTGTGCCGTTTCCTTTTTAACCGCCCGCTCCATCACAAAGCTCTCGATGTCTGTCGTTTCCCGGGTAATTAATGGGACAGCTAAATGAAATCTGACCGGAGCAGATGTCCTCCTGCTCTGAAGAGCGGCTCTCTTTATTACGTTTGTGTTGCATGTCGGTGACAAACCACAGGGCAACGTGTTGCCGAGCCGGAGAGCCCTTTTCCGGTGACTGATGAAGGGATGTGAGCGGATCAACAGGCGTATTATAACTGCGATAAATTCATGTTCACAGGTGAAAAAGTCGCGGTACTGTTTCCACGTCTGAAAATGTCACCGCTTGGTATAAATTTCCATCAGGAAAAAGACAGAAATGAAGCAAAGCCTTCATTCCTGGCTTCACAAGCAAAGGGACGACTTACCTGTTTGTTTGTAGCAAACAGCTTTCAGGCTACAATTCTTGATTTAAAGCAGCATCTTGCTTAGAGTGGGCGTCTGACCCTTAAACTTCAGACCAATGCTCCATCATATTTCTGTAGCGGTAAGGCAGGATCTTCTTACAACTCATTGCAGTGAAGTAGCCGTTAAAGCTCTTAGCCCTCCTTCTCGGCGTACCGCGACTGCACGACTTTAAAAGGCAAAGAGAACCCGAGTGGTCTATGCAGCACCTTGTTAAGGTATTCTGGGTCATAAAAGAGCAGCCACACAACTCTGGTAGGTTGATCGTGATGGGTAATTATTGTGCTGGGCTAATGGATGCATGTCCAGGCAGCAGTAGCAGCTCTCCTATAATACGTGGCCTGCAGCCCCGTGTGTTCCTGCGTTGGAGCATCTGAAGCAGGACTGGAAGTGACAGACTTATTCTAAGGCGACAGCCTCTAGAGGCTTATACACCCTCTAGATATTATACATATCGCTTGCACAGCGCACAGTTCTTGTACTGCTCAAGAAACTACGACTGCTTTGGGCTTCCCATCTATTGCTCTGGCTTCATCTGATCTCAGCTGAGATAAATTATTTTTACTCTGCAACCCACTGGCGTAGAAGTCCCTACTGTTGGGAAGTGCACACACCTCCAAATTGCACCCAGTTTAGGTGTATTGATAGATGGAAGGCAAAAGACAGCTGACAGTAGAAAGTAGAAAGCTAAGGAGTGTAGAGTGATCTTAATTTGGTGGCTTAAGCGGGACAAAGTAGATTGATAAGAAAAACCTAACAGCAAGTATAAATATTAATTCCTACAGAAATCCTACAGAGCCAGTGAACTGCCAGCCTCTAAAAACAGGGGCCTGCATTTTTATGCCTTAGTTTGTTCAGCCAGATTCACTGATTTCCAATTGTTCTCTCAGTTAAACAACTTCCTGTTATCCAATCAGTATCAGTTGAACTGCAGGAGCCAGTTTACCAACATAAAGAAATAAACCAGAGACAACTGTTGAGGTTCGGTGAGATTAGAAAACTGGAAACCTGCAAAATAAACCTTATAAAGATAAAAACCAAAGATTAATAATCTATACAGTAATATTTAGGATTACGGTTAATCAATCTGCTATTTTTGACTAACTTATTATAGATGAAAAGCAATACTTTCAGATGTAAGCGGAGTCACTTCATAAGAGAACGTGGATGAATGTGGGGCAGTAATTCAGCTTTTTAATTAATCGGCCGATGTCTTTCTAATGTAAACATGGTAGCAAGGATTACAACACGTTCCCACTTCTTTGAATCCAAGAGTTTAAAGCCCTGAGAAAAATGTCCACCAAAAGAGCTCTCTGCTTTCTGCAGCTTATGCTGAACAGCCGTGTTTACACACCGAGGCATCGGGATGGGGTATATAAACAAGGGGGAGCTTTGCTTCCTCAGCAGGATTACAAAATACAAATATTAGTCTTGCATCAAACAGGGAAACTCAACTCAATCATATGTGATTCATTATTTTCCCGGGTGCAGGAGGCTTTCTGGGTGAATTCATACCTGTTTGACCATCGTGTTTTTCTTGTAACTAATATCCATATTCATAGTCTGACTGTAGAGGCGGAGATGTTTTTCTGTGTGCAGACTACCGTGTTTTTAGCAGCTTTTAGCAGGAGCCTGCTGCAGCTCTTTGATCTGCTCTGAGTTCAGTAATCTAACGCACACTAAGGACATGTTAAAGGTGCAGCGATCAGAATATTAATAAAAAACTAAAGATCCACAATCATCAAAAGTATGCTGTACTTCAACACAAGTGGGAAATGGAGCTTCCACCTCAGCCACACCTCTAATCAGCTGCCAAGTGAATTCTTAAGATGGCCGCTTTGTTTTGTGCTCTCCTCGACTCATTTACTTTATTTCGACTCATCTCACCCCAAACATCCTCCAGTCATCCTTATCCTGATTTCTGATCCCTCTTCACCCCACCTATCCCTCTCTACAACAATATTTGGGATCCATTTTCATCCCACTAAGCCCTCCTCATCTCTCATCAGGACCCTTTTTATCCTACTTGCTGGTCTCTGCTTCTATCCATTTAGTTCTCTTAAATTTAACTTCAGTAATCTGTAATGTGTTTAACTTTGATGGAAGTACTTTGAAGGCCCAGGTGGAGAACTGGGGGCGCTGCAGGGGGTCTGGATCCTCCGTAGATTTGCCTTCATGTCACACGTTTTTAGTTTCTTCCACTTCCCTGAAATTAAGTGAAAATTTGGAATAAGACCAGACTTTGTTGTCCTCGTTGCTGCCGTCCAACGCCAGTGAAAGCCAGATAAAGACAGATTTGAGCTGTTTTGTAGTTCTGGTTCAGACTGTAATAATTACTCTCTGACATGCCGTATTTTATGTCTTCTATTTATGGGCACCAGGTCCAGCAGGTTAACCCAGACATCCTCCAGCTTATTCTGCGGGATCCCAAGGCGTTCCCGGGTCAGACGGGATATACAGTCCCTCCAGTGAGTCCTGGGTTTTCCTCCCATGTTGGACAAATCCAGAAAACCCTCAAAGGGAGGCTCCCAGTGGGGCTTCCTGATCAGAAGTCCAAATCGCTTCAACGGACTCCTTTCGATGCGGAGAAGCAGCAGCTCTACTTGGAGCTCCTCGTCCTGTCTCTAAGGCTGAGGCCGGCCATCCTCCGGCGTGAAGCCTATTTCCACCGCTTGTATCTGGGATCTCATTCTTTCAGTTCTGATCCAGACCTCATGACCAGAGGACCAGAAAGTAGATGGACCAATAAACCGAGAGAGACTTTCTTTACCTGTCTGTTTATCTCTCGCTCCTTCACCACAGAATAAGTTACCAAGATACTTAAACTCCTCCGCCTGAGGCAGAGGCTGACCCCAGACCCAGTAGGGTCAGTCCACCTTTTTCTGGTCAGGGCCCATGTCCTCAGACATAGAGAGGCTGATTCTCATCCAAGAATCCTCAAAACTGCTCGAGGAATTCCTGTTTATTGTCTCCCCCGACAATGAAATGGACTTTCCTTCCTCGTCTGAAAGTATTGATGAGTTATCTTTTAATTTAGGACTGAAAACAGTCTATACTAAAGTAAACTGGGTCGGTTCAGTTCAGTGTTCTCCCTCATGTTTACCATGATCCACCTGGTCTTCTCAATTCGTATATTCTTGTCTAACACAACCAGGAAGGATGATTTATTCAGAAGATTCTCTCTGCTGAAGCT
Organism: Fundulus heteroclitus; assembly: GCF_011125445.2. NCBI lineage: Eukaryota > Metazoa > Chordata > Actinopteri > Cyprinodontiformes > Fundulidae > Fundulus > Fundulus heteroclitus. Next base: position 2,825,039 of record NC_046371.1, on the reverse strand, counting down.
CAAACTCTTGATCCAGTGGCTTAACATGAAAGATCCTACATATTCCTCACAGTAGAAAGTTTTTTTTAAAGCCCATTTTACAAAACTACAGACCCAAATGCAAATAATTCTTAAATGTAACAATTCAAAGAAAGCCTTGAAAGCGGCAGAGCCAGGAAATAAGAGCTGGATTTTTTTTTAATGCCACGCCCTAAATGCTACTCTGTCAAACGACATGATTTCAAGGCTGGAGAAGCAGCAAGCGTAAACTGCTGCTTCTATTACACTTCAGAAAAAAACAACAATCTGGGACAAGTGGGCTTTGTCCCACAGCCGTCACTCTGAAAACCCACAGCGTGTCACGAGGGAAGCCAGGTAAAGAATCGCAGCTGAAGTGCAGCAGAATGTTTCTCCTCTCAGGGGAGCAAGGCGTCAACTCATGTCCTGAAGTGCCGCTCATATTTCCATAATCTCCAGCCTGAACTCTTGTTCTTTTGATGTAAACTTTATTTTTCTCTCGGTGCTGTGTTGTGACCAGGGGCCTCCTTTAGAAAATGGGTTTCCAACTTTGATCTTAAGCATAACTTTAGCAGAAAACCATGTCTACTAATTATTTATAAAAGCTCCCTTTGATATGAAAATGATCTCACCTCTGAGTGCCGTCTAGACGAGACGTATCGCATGTGAGAGGGATCATCAATTAAAGGCGCAGAGAAGTGATTGGACAAGTGCAATCTGCAGCCATATTGTTTCTGTTCTCTTTTTAAATATATCTATATAGAACTGAGATTTGAGGTGAAATGTAAAGTACATTACAAATGAAACGTATTATTATTATTATTATTATTGACACACAAGCCTGTATATATAATAACCAAAGTTAGTTTCCATTGCTTAATCTCATGGGCTGAGATCTATCACCCATTTACAGAACTAATTCCATCTGTTTGATAGGTTTGGGTGCAAGATTAAGCATAAATCATACACTATTTGACCTAAATATTATGTTTCGGAAGGTTGGGGACAGAACTGAGAAATAAACCCCACATTTCCCTTCTTGAATACGCCATAAAATTAAAGAAAACAGGGAAATGTGTCACCAAATTTCAGCTGCAGAGGCAGCTAATTTAAAATGATGGGTCTGTGGACTTCTTGTCTGAGCTTTAAGTAAATCAGTGGCTCAAAAGGAGTCGTCATACAACTCATAAATATGAAATGGACAGTACGCCATGATAATAAAGTCACATTAAAAATGCATTTCGAGTTACTGCAGACAGAACTAATTAAAACCTATACAAAGGAGATTGGCCTGGCATTGCTTTCTGAATTAGTGACTCACTTAAAGATTATGAAGGAACTAAAAACAACTTAAAATGCAAATCTATGCAAGACAACTAATTCTGCCTGGGAAACAAAGGTTTACAAATCCAGTTAGTTCACTACAAACACAGGTACCTGCTTAGGAAGGCCACTGAAGGTCTGCTTTCTGTTTTCGTTTGCTCCTCCTATCAAACATTAACGTTCACGATGGATGAAACGGGATTTAAATGTTACCAAAAAAAGACGGAAAATAGAAACTGTACGTTGGGCTTTGGTGCGTCAGTCTGTCGTCAGCGAGTTAAACAAGATCCTGAGGTCAGCCACTTCAAAAATTAAGCATCAAACCCACACCTTACACACACACACACACACAGAGACGCAGGATTCAATAAACATCAGCAACAACAGCTCCACTGGTTGCCATGACAATGTCTTCAGCAGCCGAACACACTATGTGAATAACAATATGGCCGGATGCTGCCGCTGACTTCAGGGAATGACCGAGAGGCAGGCGTCTCCACACAGGGTCAGATTCAGACGGGCACTTCTCCGTTTGTAGTCGCAGGAGAAGATGTTCCTCCTACATGCGCTGCCTCCGAGGGCCGAGGGATGATGAAGTAAGACTGTGAAAATAAATTGTATTTCTCTTCTCCAGTGGATATCGATGAAGTGGTATCTGCCTTCAGATGTGGGAGATCAAACAGAGCTTGTGAAGGGAGCAGCAGCCGTCACATCTCCACGTCCAGACATCGGTGGAGGGAGCTGTCCAAGGAATGTCCATGCATGCATATTCTACAGCATCTAGCTCCAACTTTGCCATTTCGATTCACCGAATCCATGAACGGATAAGAAAACACGGCTGCGTTTATTTTTCCCGGCACGCCTTTAAAACCAAAGCGCAGCCGTCAGAGGCTGGAGAGAAGAAAGACGACCTGCAAAAGACGCAACCTAGATCCTGAAAAGTCTGCTTCAAAGGAGGCGGGGAGTCTAGAGAAAATCCACCAGAAGAAGAGCTGACTGATCCACAGACACGACAACACCATAACAAGACCCAATGGAGCGCCGGTCCAAATAAACCTTGGTTTCTTGCTTTGGATAGTGTGCAGCCGTTATGCTAGTTTAGCAAATAATAAGTAAGAGGGGTTAGACAACGAGCATGTAACACTCTGGGTGTTTAGCTTGAACCATTATTATTATTTAGTCTTTAAAAGCCTTTTTTTTAGGGGATGGGACAGCAATGAGAAAACATTTAAGGTTGCAAGTCCCCCTTAACATGCTCTAAATGACATGCAGTAGAATTATATGTCCCAGAGTTTAGCATACGCCATGCTGCAAGGATCATTTCATCAAGTCACGGCTTTTTGAAAATGCATGCCTCCTGTTCTGCATCCGTCAGAGCCACGTCAACATGGACAAACATGCAGGCTTCCCTGCACTTTACATTTTACAAATGTTTGCACCTTTCCGTCATCTGTACAACTCTGTCAGAAAATGATTATTGGGGCAAAGCGAGTCAGCTGAGATAAAGGTCATGGACTGAAGGTCGTGATAAAGCCAGCGTTTGGATCAATACGCCATCTGCTTCCCAGCCATCCCTGCTGACGCGCTCATGTTTCTGCTAAGCGCTGCAGAAGCGCTGCGCGTAACGGGCTCCAGAACAATCATCGGTAAATACCTGGAAAGGCGATGAGAACCAGGAACAGGCCGTTTATCAAACTGCCTCTGTTTAAGATTCAAGCGTGAGGCACGGCGGGTGATCTATTGGCAAAACGGCAATAAAATATTCAGAACTTGTCGTGTTTTTGTAACCTTAAAACAACCGATCCATACGAGTGCAGGTCCTCTCCCACTGCCTCCATCCTGTCACAGCGCCACGTGTCCACAGAGGCCCAGAATGAATAAAAGAAACACAAACCTGGTTCCAGAAAGCAATGCTCACGCTGCCACCATACCGTCTAGCAAATGATTAAAAATGACGGGTGTCTGACTTAACTACAACTTGTGACATTCATGCACTGCAAAAACGGATCTAAAAATAAGTAAAATTTTCCTAAAGTTAGTGTATTTGTCCTTGATTTAAGCAGGTAAATAAGATTATTTGCCAATGGAATGAGTATATTGACCCCTAAAATAAGATAATTAGACATCCTGCGCTTGAAATAAGATGATGGAGATGAATTGTTCCTATTTTATGTTAAAAAATCTTATTCCATTGGCAAAACATCTTATTTACCTACTCAAATCAAGGACAAATACACTCATTTTAAGAACATTTTACTTATTTCAAGTTCCGTTTTTGCAGTGTGGTGGAAAGGACAGCGGCCGTTTGTTGCTCAGTTATTCCGCTACAAAGTACAAGCAGCGGTAGAAGGTTGGATCCAGTTGTTGCACTCGCCTCATGTTTGATTAAATATAAAATGTATCAGCGAGAAAAGGTTTGAATTCCCCTGGTTAGTAAGTTACATCCTTCTGATCAGAAACAAACAGGGAATCATCGGTTTGCTCAAATAAAATTAACAGCTTTGGGGAGAAAATTCTAATGAATGTTTTTAAAATTGTAATAATTCTATCAAGCGTAGCTTTTAGGAGGCTGTGTGACTTTTTCAGTCTCACATCGTTATAGAGGAATTTTGGCTCACTTGTATATCGCTGAGGTCATTGCAGATTGTGGACATTCATGGCGCTCCTCAGGTCACACCGCAGAGGTCTGGACATCTTCATTCTCTTCTTTTCCAGCCGTCCTGTTTTTGGGACCACTGTCCTTTTTACGACCCAAACATCTCTACTGTGGGTTTCTCCGTCCTTAGGACATTCTTCCAGAAGTCTTGTGGCTCAGTCAGTTGCAGCGTTGCAAACTAAAGTTGAGCTTCTGTTTTCTCTTTTCTTGCAACCCTTCCAAAGGAGCGCCACTTATTCAGTTCCTTTTGACGATAATGAACTTTAACATGCTGTTTGATATCCGTGAAACCTGAGATGAAGCTCTTTGGATTTATGCAACTCCTCTGAGCGTTTCTCTGATTCTCTGGGACTTCAGCCTCTGTAAAGACTGCTGTAGCCTCTTTTACTTTTACTTTTTCCGTGTCCTGTCTGGCAATGTGGCATTAAGATTTGCTGTCCTAATGCCAAAGAGGGAGAACTACTGTTTTCGCCATAGTGCTCCGCTTGATTTCTATATGCAAGAAGCTTTATTAGATTTTATGCTGGGACTATTTCATGTTCAACAGACACTGAAACGGTATAAGAGGGAAAAACAGAGAAAAATATGAGACAAAATGCTAAAAGGGAGAAAAGGTGAAAAAATAGTGGTGAGGAAAGGGAGAGAGTGATCTAACATCCTCTGAGTCTGCTTCTACACCTGCAAAGAGAGATATAAAGAGAACAGCAGAACCAGCTGATAAAGTATTACAGGTACAAACAACCAGCACCTTGAATACCATCACTGAAGAATATACAGGATTATTTAATACGGGAGGTATAAAGTGACAGCTGAAGGTAATAAGAGGGGCTTTCTGTATAGAAGTGAATCTGTAAGTACCTGGATCCACCTGTAGGTGTTTGTGAGAGTGAACTTGTGTCTGTGAGGTTTATCCATGAGGAAAATGCTCAGTGGTGGATGTAAGGGAGCCAAAGACCCCTCAGACCACCAGCTTCTGGCTAATACACGACTTTCTCTCAGAAATTGTGTGAGAGCTGCAGATATTTACTTATTTTTGTCCAGAAACATCGATGGGAACTTTTATTTAAGATGAAACACATGCTGGCTAAAAGTAGGATACTGCTTGATAAAACCCTGACCTTCTCAATCATAGCAAGACAAAACGTGCATAAAAAGTTGTGCTCAGGTAGGAAACAGTTCAACTTTATGCCCAGCCTTATAATAAAAGTGCACATTGAAAGACTTATGCTTTAAACATCAACTTTATATTTTACTGGCCAGATGATTGGGAGAAAATAAATCGATACAAGCATTCACTTTGGAGGACTTTTGAGTAACGACCTGGTTTATTCAATAGAAAGTCACTGATGCCACGCCATGCTGCATTTCAAACAGGTTTTCACACACACTGCAGTGTTGAGATCAGTCTGCCATTCCTCATCAAAGAAGGCCGCAGAAGGGCAAGAAAAAAAAAATCATATTCCGTTACTTCGGACTCCAGATCTACCCGTTTCCCATTATGTACCAACTTGCAGCCGGAAAAGTCCATCTGAAGTTCAGCATTAAATCTGCAGCAGCTCAAATAGAAGTGCAACAAAGAAAGTGGAGCCTCTGATGGTGATGGACCTGTGCTGTAACAGATTTGGACGATTTCCCACCGCAAGAAAACAAGGCACGGAAAACTGGCTGAGGGAGAAAAAAAAAATGTTCTGTGCAGCTCCCAACGGTGCCATAAACTATCCTGTTTTATTAACATGGAGTACTGTTGCAGCCTGGCACCAAAACGCCTCTCTGATCCAAAACTCCCCTAGAGAGAGGAAATGAGGGACACGGAGACAAAGTGGGAGAGAGGCAACAAACCGGCGCAGCGACAGAACAGAACAAAGGCAGAGCGCCGAGGATGAAGGTAGGAGGAAAGTTCAAGCAATAAAAGGCGAGAGGAAATGAGAGTAAGGAGAGAAGATAAAGTTGAAGGAAGAACAGTGGGGAAATGAAGAGTTAGGCTTTCTGATGTGGCTCCCCAAGAAGAATCGGGATTTAACGTTGTTTAAATCTCGTCATGTGCAACAAAGGCATGTCTCCAAAGCTCCGCAACAGCCACGGCGAGTGCATTCAACATTTACATGTGTGATTTAACAAGGCGAGCCTGTCAAAGTGAGAGGGGAGGAAGACGACAAATTAGGGCACATCAGAGGAAAAGGGACGAGGCTGAAGACGAAACAGAGAGCAGAACGTTTCATGGCAGCAAAAAAGCTCCAGCTGAGCAAGCTAACAGCTCAGGATCCATCAGAGCCAAAAGTTTTAGGAAAATACTGATAACAGACAGGTTTTCCCTCAAAGTTTCTGTCTACAGAGGAGCTATAATTGAGCTATTGGAAAAGTCTGGCACAGTTGTGCTTCCCAACTGTAAGCGTTTGATGGGTCCAAGTGTTTCAGTTCTCCTTCAAAGCCGTGGAGCTGATGCTGACTTTTATTTGGACGCAGACGTTGGGAATATGAGCTGCGACTTGTAAAAATCCCCAATGTTGGAATTCTGAACCGGAAAGCTGGAGCGTCCTCCATCAGCGCGGTGAGCAGGCCGGATAGCCGATCCAGACGTATTGATGCCGCTCTTTTCTTTCCTGCACTGTGAAAAAGACTCTGACCTGCAGGAGCCACGATGCGCCCGCTGCACACCGCCTCCCCCCAATCGTTGGCTGCTGCTTCAGAAAAATGTCAGGCATGCTGGCTTTGGTCAGACACAGTTGGACGTGTTTGTGAGACGCCGCTTTGAAAGGCATCAAAAGAACTCCGTGACCTTTTGTGGCGCTAAAAAAATGCAAAAATTCAACCTTGAGATCCGTCGGTAAACTGTCCGTGTGCAAGGCGGCAACAAAAATGTCAGGCTAAACATTAGATTGGTTCATAAACAGGAGCAGCAATCAGCTTGTGGTGTTTATACGTGCTGTTTATGAGAGGCGGAGGCCCGTCTAGTGGGAGCGATTAGCTGCGATACCCAACATGGGAAGCCATGATAAACACAATACTGCCTTTCCAGCTACATACTGTAAATCAGACGCCACTTTATTCTCCACAGAGCTTAATTTATTCTGGTCCAAACCCAGAGCCCATTTATCACAAATGCAATAAATCCACTCATTCGCTGAATGGATTCCACTTACAATACTGTCAACAGTTTTTCAAGGACACCGACGAGCTTTATCTCTGAAAATCTAATAAAACTCAGTTAGGAAGATGTGCAAACGGCACCATCGCTGGAATTTATCTTCATATTTGTATGACCTAGTGCCTGTTTCATCAACCTATAGACGTTTCGTAATGAAACAGATGTTTGTTGGAGTGGAGCGCGGACGGCTAATCAGCCTGATGTGAAGGACGACAATGTTTGTGCTTTAGCTCGTTCCAAATTGGATATTACACGAATGTGTTAAAAGAATAAACGAGCTCCCAAACCCCGCCTCCCCACAAAATGGGGATTAGACAGAAAGCGCATGATTACACAATGCAGGTGGCATTAGGCTGACATAATGTTGCTTTTTCTTTCATTTCCAGCGGGCGTGCGCGCAGAATACACGGCCGCCGGGTTACAACATTGTTGCAGATCACAAAAGCAACAAATCTGCCACTGTTAAGGCGCTGCTGGTCATTAACCTCGCAGCGGTTCCACCGGGCAGGCAGGTATGCGGCGGCTGTCACATCAAAATGCCGAACGGTTACGCTAGACCTCAGAGGAAAAACGGCAGCATTTTAAAGTAAAAAGCAATAAAAGGGGTGAGATGGCTGCATTTTATAGGCTGCAGAGTCTAATTGGAACCGGTCACCTTGAAAGGGAGCATAAATGTTCTGTAGGAAACTGAATTCTGATTATCTCATAAAAAAAAAAGATTTGAAAATGTGTGTATCCTAAATACAAAAAGTTAAAAAGTCACATAAAAAGACTGACAGCAGATAATTATAAAACTCCAAAACAATAGTTACAATCAGGCCTGAAAATAATTTCTCTATATTTGGAGCCTTTAATGTTAAAAACAACATCATCCAACAGACAAGAGTAAGCCATATAAAATCATTGCTGGCTGCGCTGTGGAAAGTTGAGTGGAAGGAAAAACTGTGGCAGAAAGAATAGAGCACAGATAATTGCAGCCTTAAGAGGATGTGAAACAGCACATTCCAGAATTTAAGGCGTGGACCGCAGATGGAGTTAGAGGTTGAAGAATCACAACCAACAGGGAAATCCAGGATGTTTGGTCCAACTCCAACGCCACAGAGGAAACCACGTCCTCACTGAGGGCTCCAGATTCTTTTAAGATTAACGGACTCATTGTCTTCACACCAGGAAAGTCCTCTGATCTGCTATGGTCCGGACCCAAAGTGGCCTTTATGTTATTTTTGTTCCATTTGGCACAGTTTGCCGTAACACTGAACAATTTACACGTGAACTATAACTTGTAACAGAGCCATGCAGGTGACGATTGCTGATCTGCCAAGCTGGTCGACAAATAGATCAAAGAGGTTCTGGTGTTGTGTTCTGTGGAGTAATGAATCAGAACCGGAGCTGTTTGGGCCGATGACTGAGCACCATGTCAGGAGGAGAAACAAAACACCACAGCGAAGCATGGCAGCTGCTTAGTGATGCTCTGGGCCTGCCGTGCCTCTTCTGGCACCAAAGACCTGCAGCTTGTGGAGGACAAGATGGATTCAATCAATTATGACATTCTGGGAGAAAAGTCCCGCTGTCTGTTAGGAAGCTGAAGCTTTGGGTGTCATTGGACCTTTAAAAAGGGACCATAATCCAAAGCATTCACTAAAGTCCTGGAGGAAGGCCATCATGCTCCCTGGACTAGAGATTGACAAAAAAAAAGGCTTCTGCAGCAAACAAACCAGAGAATATTAGAGCTGGAGGAGTGAGTTCTTCAGGCTCACTGCCAGAACTCTGGAGTCTGGCTAAGGGTCACATTTTCTGCAGCTTAGAACAACAAAAGTGCGATCTGGGTGCTAAATGGGTCTGTCATAAAGGGGCTGAATCATTTAGATGCATTAAAGGGGCCCTTAGTGTTAAATTTAGACAAACTTCTTTTAAGATTATTTGTAATGAGATATAAAAATTGTATTTTCTTATTGTCACCATCCATCCATCCTTACATCCATCCATCCCTCCCCAACTTATATTTCAAACCATTTATAGAGATAAATAAGCACCAAACGGGCTGAATGCCTCCCCCTCCTGAGTTAAAGTCCTGTTACTAATACGTTTAACCTTTGACCTCTAAAAGGAGTGGCACTTCCTGGTGTTCTATGAGCGTGAGGCCCGACTGGGACGGTAACTCAGCCGTGTGAAACAAACACAGACAGATTTACACGCCTTAACGTGGCACAAATTGTTTCGCGCTGCGGAACGACGAAGCAATTAGACATTCTTTAAATGACTGGATTGGGGAATGTCAATTAAGACGGAGGTAGACGAGGCATCAGCTGTATGTCCAGAGTTATTGGCTTTTAATCCCACCCTTGTGTTTGGTGGGATAGGGTTCCCTTGCTGAGATAGTCACTGGCGGTAATTCAAAAGTGACTGCAGAACAGTGATAACCGGCTGAGTTGGGCGAGCCAGAATGCTTTAAGCCTCATTAGTTCAGCTGAAAAAGGGGACAGCAACTTTGGAGTGACAACTCTGGATTTAGTTTCCCATTTCGTACGGTGGCGTTAAACCTGGAAAAGATCATTTGTGCGGGAGCACGGTTAAAAGTCAACAACAGTTCAGTCAACACGTGCGTGGCACATTGCCAACTCCAAGCAAATTCAAGTTTTAACCAAAAAAGAAATAAATGACGAGATGGAAGGAATTTGACGGAGAAAAAAAAAATTGATTATACAGCCGCTTGGCCTGCAACCCTGGAAAAAGGAATTTGAGAAGCAGTTCTAATCAAGCCGACCCTCAAAGAGTTCAGGTGAAATGAAAATAAGCGCGGACAAAAAGCAAAGGGCCAAAGATTGGCCGCGGCAGGAATTAGCTCCCAGACGGGCCGTACAGCAACAACAACAACAGGCAGCGATCACAGGGTGAGGGGGAAACCGGGCTGCTTCGCTGCTCAGCTTCCATTTGGCCAGATCCAGTGTGGATGTACTGGTACAGATGTGCGGCTGAAATCAAAGTTCACAGGCGGCCTGTTTACACACGAGGATGATCTGTGACAGAATGATTCATTGAGATCCCTTTATGGCGGCCAATTGTTGATCTTAATCCAATCCGGTTGAACAGTGGCGGTGCCCTGCAGCAACGCCGGCGAAATGAAATACTCCGTTCCTCTGTGAGCACTAAAGAGCAGCACAACAAAGCCCGATTGCATGGAGGGTAAATGCATGGGATGTTTCTGCAGCGCAGAGAAAGAAAAGAAGAAACCCTCAGAGAACAAAATGCCATATTATGTCATAAAAGGTTATTTATACCTCTTTCATCTCTTCACATCTAATCATATCATAACCAAAAACCTATGTGTGTTTAATTTGATTTTATGTAGACTAAAGGGGTTAAGAGGTTAAAGAAGGGTTATACAAATAAAAAAAAATTAAATCTGAAGTGTGGTGCCGTTGCCATTGCTGCAGCAGCTCCTGTGTTTTAACTCAACAGAAAAAGCTAATATATTTAAGCATCTAGACGTGAAAAAGATGATTGTTTATGTTTGAGTTCGAGCCGAGTATCCGAACGGGCAAGAACGGACTGCAAAAAGATAACTAAAAATATGTAACGTTTTCTTGAAATGAATGTATTTGCCTTTGATTTGAGCAGGTAAATAAGATTATTTGCCGATGGAATTAGTATTTTTACCCCTAAAATAAGATAATTAGATATACTGCACTTGAAATAAGATGATGGAGATGAATCTTTCCTATTTTAAGTGCTAAAATCTTATTCCATTGGTGAATAGTCCTTTTTACCTGCTCAAATCAAGGAAAAATACACTAATTTTAAGAAAATATTTCTTATTTTTAGTTCTATTTTTGCAGTGAAGGGATTTAAGTGACGTTGATCGCGTCACGGATCAGAGGATTTCAGTCACTGCTGATTTCCTGGGATTTACACCCACAGAAGTCTCCCAGGTTTGCAGAGAACACTCTCAATAGGAGAAAACATCCAGTGGGCAGCAGTTATTTGGTGGAGAACGGCTTGTTGAGGTCAAAGGTCAGAGGAGATCGGGCAGACTGGTCAGAGGCGACAGAAAGGCTATAAAATACCAATACAGCAGATATTTTAGGCGGAAAACATCTAGTTTGTGTTGCCTGGATGACATTTTGTCATTCTGGTTTTCCCTCACGTTGGATCACCTGTCAGGTGAAAGAAGCCGAGCCTCCAGATGTAACGCGCTTCTTTTTTTTTTTTTGTAGGAAAAGTATATTTAAATTTGCATTTTCAACCCGGCATCAACTGGTCCTGTTTTAGCCATTTTTCTACATGTTTAGCACATAAAGAACAACACCGAGAGGGCGACATGGATTAAAACTCTACATCTTATTAATGAATGAAGCTCAATACACCGAGCTCAGTTTATTTAGGTAAAATAACACGTCAGTAACCGGAAACCTTCCCTTTTCTCCCCTCCAAAGTGCCAGCTCCATTGATGATGACCAACACCTGCTGCGGTCCAGTGCAATCAGCTGCTTAGCCTTACGCTTCTCCATCTTTCTAAGTACAAACTTGGCAATTAGACCCGAGGCTGATGTTTCTGAATAGTCATTGATAACAGCGAGTCTGTGAGCAGGCAGTGGAAGGACTTCCTGCTTCCTATTTTATCAGTTTGTATTCCAGACAGTCAACGAGTTGCCCTGTTGCTCCACCAGCGATGCACACCTGTAGTCTGCATCGTTTCTCTGTCACGGAGAAGCGACGGAGTGGCGGCCGCTCTGCCTGACGGCTAACCAGATGAGATAATGTCCGTGATGTAATCTGACAATACGCATCATTTCTCAGGTAGAAAAATCTGGTCTTTACATCAGAACTTCTCAGGATTGGTTGCCTGAATGTTTTAGGATCCATTTTAAAGTTGTTTGTTCATTTTAAGTGGTTCTGTGTTTTATTTGTCTGTTTTAATGTTACAGTTATTTTCTTTGTTCTTGTAAAGTGCTTTATAAATAAATATGGTATAGGATGAAGGCTTTTAGAGACCGTTGCTAGTTGGTCCACCCCTGACAGGGAAAAGCCAAAATTAGAAGAAGATCATGTAAGATGTTGGAAATGACCTGAGGCCTGTTTTCACCTCATTTCTACACTTCTTGGCTGGGTTATTATGCGTCAAATACAACATTAGACAAATTATATGACAGAATTACATTTACTGCTGTAAAAATGAGACTCCCCAAGACAAAAGTAAACTGATAAATTCTCTTTAATTCTAATACATTTCATTAAAATTAAACTAGCGCGCGCTCACAGTTGAAACGTTTGTAAAAACTGGAAGATATTCTAATTAATCTCCCAAAACCCCCAAAATAAATTCAATTACACATTGAGATTTTGAGGCAGACCGAAATGTTTCAAGGACAAATCGTACAAGAAATTTCACTTGAAGCAAAAATGAAAGAAAAAAACAAAAACTAAACAAGCAGAAAGGGAGACAGTGCAGCAGATCCAGGCCTCAGTGAGGGTGTGTGTGGAAGTTTGACCTTTACATGATGAACAATTTTAAAAAGGAAGAAAGAAAAAGGCTTCTTGACAGCTGATTTGATTGTGCTTTGACCCCACTAACCCAACTTTCCAGTAAACCCAGCTCTGAGGCCCCGCAGCTCTCACTTCCCACTCAGAGTGATTGAACAATTGGATTGGCAGAGGGAACATCAGAGGAAGCGAGGCCTCCTGATTAAAAAAGCCTTTATTCATTCTTATTGCATTACAGACATCTTTTGTGCCGCTTTCTCTCGCTCCTGGCTTCTAATGCGTTCCCCTCGGCCCCTCGCTGCTTAAAGGCCCTGCGCTTTCCCAGGGCGGCGGGAGAGCTGCCGTCATTGGATACCGCCACGATGGACTGCATGTGCTTCATAATCCGCATATCACCCACCTGCTTCTTGCTTTAATGCCGTTATAAGGGGCACAGTCCATTTAGTTCTACGCGTGCTTGTCTTAGTAGGGCCGGGGTGAAAGTTTTTGCCGATTGTTGCCGTTCGTTCAGACCGTAAATCCGCCGCAGAAGCGAAAAGCGTCTAACAAAGACAGATCAGTTTAGACCTTTCTCCACCTTTAATGTAACCTCTAAGCTGCATAGCTCAAACGGAAATGAGAAAAGTATAAAATAATTATCTTAGGTGCTTAAACTGTGTAAAGAAAAACAAATCCAGATTGAAAATGATGTTAAAGGGGCGGAGCTACACACCTGTCATCGTTTAAAGTACCTGTGCTTGGCCTGAAAGAGAGTTCTGGTGGGCTTACTGGCATTGGTTGTGTCTCGCTGTGTAAGTCACAATCCGTTAAGAGCATCCATCCATCAGAGCGTCAAAAGGACGAAAGACGGGACACAGAACAGAACAGCAGCAGCCTAAGACCTGGACTTCCTCCAAAATTGATGAAAAGACACCTGGCCAGGTGGCCTGCAGGTATATCAAAAGCAATTATTCAAACATTCAACAAGTTCTGGTAGTACATGTAGTACATGTGACAACTATCTCCATAGTCCTCACATTTTAAGTTTTGTGTTGTTTAAGACTATACAGAACATAAACCTAAAGTAAAATGATGTGACTCTCAGCTTTTTCATTTCATTATCTTTGTTTTTGGTATATATATATATATATATATATATATATATATATATATATATATATATATATATATATATATATATATATATATATATATATATTTCGATGCATATTGTGTTGATGCTTTTGTAATTTAGGTTCTTTGTAAATGTGTTGCTTTAGGTAAAGAGGGCAGATGAAAGAAGATTATTCTTTCTTCTGCTCCTTTTCATTCAGGACTTTATCTTTTTTTCATCTTGATTTGTTTTGTTTGAACACAATGAATGAAATAAAAATTTAAAATTAAGAAAAATAAAATGTCTGGCCTTTGGGAAAGCATGTAAGGATGAAGCCTCTTCTTGTGAGGAAAAGTCCAGCCTAACGTGTTAACCCGGCGAAAACGCATCTGAAGTCTCCTAAAAAATGAGTTTAAAGTGTGCTGTGGTCTGGAGAAACTAAAGTAAAACATTTTGGCGAACACTGCAAACCAGACCAGCCGACCCTGTGAAGGATCAGAGCTGAGATCCTGGGATCATTCTCTGTTACGACTCTATACACTGCAAAAAGGGAACTAAAAGTAACTGAAATTTTCTTAAAATTAGTGTATTTTTCCTTGATTAGAGCAGGTAAATAAGACTATCTGCCAATAGAATGAGATTTTTGCACTTAAAATAGGAACAATTCATCTCCATCATCTTATTTCAAGTGCAGTAAATATAATTATCATATTTTAGGTGTAGCAATACTCTTTCCATTGGCAAATAGTCTTATTTAGCTCCTCAAATCAAGGAAAAATACACTGATTTCAAGAAATTTTTACTTACTTTTAGTTCCCTTTTTTCAGTGTAGTCCTGCTCAGACGCAGTTTGAGCTTTGCTTCAGCTTCTTAAACTAACTTATGTAGTCGGGACCGAATGGATAGCTTAATAATGACCGTGATACCAGGAGAGGGTTAGTATAGGAAGGATTACTGCTTAAAAACAACGTTACCAATAAAATTTTACAGTTCCAGTATGATAGCACTAGCTGCATCCCAGTAAAACCACAGAGTTGATAGAAGTTTAGATAAAATCATTCTGGGGTGGAAAGCATCGTGATCAGTGGACATTTAGGTTCAGATATCAGGACAGGAACAGAACCCATCTCCAGATAAAGCAAGAAGTCAAACCTTGAGCTCATTCCACCCCTGGAAATACTGATGACCTCTCCGGCGAATTGACTGAACTCTTGAGTTTTAGGATTGAATCAGATCTCAGAAATACGGACGTGATCTCCATGTCTTGTGCTATGAGAAAATAAACCAGTAAAACTCCTGGTTCATGCCTTTACCTTCTAAAGACACGTGGAGGACGCCCTGAAGGTCAAACGTTCAAAAAAAGAATGAAAAACAACAACGTTCAAGAGACTTTTCTTCAACAGAGACGTGCGCCTGGCGTCCGTTCAGCCCTCTAAGAGCTTTCAGCTCGGACTGGATCTCTATCTTGTTCTCTGAGCCTCTCTGGCTTTAGAATCGGTCGCCACAAAAGACCAGACAGCAGGCTGCTAATATTTAGAGCGAGTTTCCTCAGCCCTCTTTGACAGCTGTGATATATATTCAGCGCAGAGAAAGACAGAGGCAGACGCAGAAAGAGAGGGCTTTACTCATCCATGTCAAATAGAATCCCAACTATTGTTTCTGCGGGAGAGCAGGGGGACGTGGGGAGGCATATTTGCATTAAACGTGTCCTCTAGCCTGCTCGCCGTGTCCTCACCGTCTCCCCGAGGTAAAACTACATCCTTGTCACCGCCAAAGGCCCTCCCTCAGAAGCAGCGGACGCAAATGTTTCTGCAAGCCGCTGTTAAAATTTAATGAACGACACACAGCGAGATACCTGTGCAAAAAATAACGACATAAGTGATTAAAAAAACGATAGCAGGGAAAGAAATGAGCGTGATTTAAGAACGAGGAAAAGACGGACTACGTTCCAGCTCAGTTACCCGGTCAGCGTTGCCATGTTATTAAACCGACGGCACGCTCGCCCAGCGCGGAAAACAAGTTGTAACTTAGACAAAGGATTCTTCGATGCCTAAGGCCAAAATAAAACCAAACCTGAATTTTAATCCAACCCTTTCAGAACTAAACAAAAGTGTAAACAACTGGGCTGTGCATGAAGCTGCACAGCTTAATCGGACTTTCACGAAATTAAATACATTTAAACTAAAGGAAAAATCACGACAACGTTCCCCAGTTTGCTTTACTAAAATCTTCTTAGGACAAATTCTTCTTAAGATTTTAGTGAGGCGAAGCTTTAACTGCCGAACCTGCTTGTGAGGAAGGAAGGAAGGAAGGAAGGAAGGAAGGAAGGAAGGAAGGAAGGAAGGAAGGAAGGAATGAAGGAAGGAAATGTAGACGGATGTACTGATGAACAAACAGAAAGAAGAAAGAAGAAATTGTATGGAGGAAATAAGGAAGCAGGGGATGGTACACTGCAAAAATGGAACTAATAATAAGTACAATTTTCTTAAAATGAGTATCTGTCCTTGGTTTGAGCAGGTAACTAAGACTTTCTGCCAATGGAATAAGATTTTTACACTTAAATAGTAACAATTCATCTCCATCATCTTATTTTAAGTGCAGGATGTCTAATTATCTTATTTTAGGGGTCAAAATACTAATCCCATTGGCAGATAATATTATTTACCTGCTCAAATCAAGGATAAAAACCCAAATTTTAAGAACATTTGACCTATTTTTAGATCTGTTTATGCAGTGTAGACTGATATACTGATGGACAAATGGACAGAAGGAAGGAAGGAGTTTGAATCAAGCCACATCAGTCTAAGATATCTTTACTACGACCAGAATCACGCTGCCATGACCTCATGATGGAAACCAAAGCAAGGAGTGGAAGATCAGTGAAAGCACTGTATAAACAGGCTTTATATGCAGTCACTTCCTACTAGTCTGGGGAAATGTAGAGCAGTATGAAAGGCAATTCATATCTGAAGGGTGGAAAAAAAACACATAAAAGACCAGCTATAAAAGTGGCATTTCACTCAGGATGAGATGTGGAGGCTACGTTTCTTTTCTAAGCTTGAAAAGATGCAGGAGAAGCTAAAACTAGGGCTCCTTTGAACGTCAGAAATTTGCTCAGAGCCATCAGCATGAAGACTTTGTGGGTACTGTAAAAAGTAAAGAAAAACAGTAAAGCTGAGCCCTGCGCCGAGCTGCTGCTGCTGCATGAAAGATTTCAGTGACAGAACTGGGATCCAATGCAGACGCACATTTCCTCTGCCGATTTTCAGAGGACTCACCACAGCCGCCATTGTTTGCACAACAAACCTTGTGTGCTTTTAGAGAACCAGAGTAAAGGGGGCCGATTTATTTAATTTGTCTTGACTCTGCAACAGTTTGTCGGTAAAACTAACTCAGGGGAATAACGAAATAATCCTCTTACCTTGATGCCACAGAAGAGACGGGCCATTCGATGTCATTGCATGGGAGAAAAAAGAGAAAAAACAAAGTCCATCAGCATCAGTGAAATTAAATGGGTTTTTCTGCCTAACTCACAAAGCAAATAGCCCTAATTATAAGCCAACAGCAACACAGCCGTGAAGTATTGCAGTTGTATGCATTTTGCTCTCTTTGTATTGCATCAGATCCTGATGGATGAAATATTGAGCACTGAAAAGACTGAACTGAAAAGACAGAACTCTGCCTGTTTATCAGACGTTTTGATGCACAGCTACGGATCGTGACAGCTGAAGGAGTCATCCCTTCAGGTGATTTTACTCGAATAGGAACAAATATCTTCATGCTTCACAAATTGGCAAAAAAATATATAAAAAATGCACTTTTCTGATTGTTCTTTTTATTCTTCTACTTTTTTACTTCCGCTGCTTTTTCATGGAACCAGAGTAATTTCCTGGATCCACAGTCCAAAAGTGCTGTGGCAAAAATTAAACCCAGGGCAAACCTGAGGAAGGGAGGTAGCACTTTTTGATTGAACCTAAACTCTTGAGCTGAACTTTTATGAAGGTACGCACTTATTTCTATTTCTTCTTTACTTGTAATAGTTCCAATCCCAACCCTCAGTGTAACTTGATGGGATTTTAAGACTCAGACCAACATGTTTTACAGTTCTGCTCATGGAAAGGATACAGAACAGCTGCACACCTACCAAACGTGGCCGTCCCGAGCTGACAGGCTGGGCAAGAGCATTAATCAGATAATCAAAAAAGAGACCCATTGAAACTCTGGAGGAGCCCCAGAAATCCACAGCTCAGGTACAATAATCTGCCAACAGCACCAAAAGCACCTGCATTCAACTGAGAATCTGTGGTGAGACTTGAAAACTAAAATTAACGCACACTTTCCCTCTAATCTATTTGTGCTTGAGCTATTTTGTAAAAAAGAGAAATGAGCAAAAGTCTCAGTCTTCAGGAAAAGAACACAGCTTTATTTCTTTTCTTTTTTTTGCTGGAATTACAGCGCCGAGTCTTTTGAGTTGATGACATTTTCTGTGCCGCTTTTTAAAATGTATTTCCTTCAGCACCCAGTCAACTTCCAATTATTTCTTTTAATTAAAATGTTAATTTGATTTGCACAGATCATGACACTCGCTGCAGCTGTTAAGTTGTCAAGGCCCACCGCACATGGGGCAGAATACCTGTGATCAGGACTCCTTTGTAAAAATTCTGGGTTGGATTTTCCAACCAGGAGATAAATCAGATGCTTTATTTTTCCTCTCACAATCGACTCCATTCTAAACAGATGTGCATTCAGAGCGTGTATTTGTGAAAATGTGGATGAAAAAGAAGCAGTAAAACAATCTAAAACAATTGTCTCACTTTTCTTTGAAGCATTTTTTTAGGCATTTCTAAGCTTTTAAGGTGTTTTTCACAAATCTGGAACATCATCAATAGGGACATAAAAAGTCTTCAGTCTGAAAATAGTAAATTGTTAATGGCTGCTTTATTCATTCATTGGTTCACCTTTTACTTCAATTGGAAATGGTGCAATTAGCCCGCTATAATATGCCAGCAACAAAACATTGTAAAGCAGTGTTAATCATAAATCTCAGAGCAGATTAGCATCTGTCAGTCAGGCTTCTATCCCAGACAATTGGGCTTTTCATCAGGCCGTCATAAATCACAAGGTCTTGTTCTTGAAAAGAAGGGACGCAAGATGCAAATCAGCTCTTTGGACCTTCTGCTCTGCAGTGACCTTCTTCTCAGATGGTGCAAAAAAAAAAAAACAACAACACAATGTGCAGAACGCATGAATGTTATCAGCTGAGAGAGCCGATTTAACAGCAGACAGCCCATTAATAGCACCGTCATGTTTATTTTCCAGATGCTGTTTTTGCAAATGATATGCAATGAATAGTGAGCTGCTTTATCATTATTATTATTATTATTGTTATTATTCAACAAATATATAAAAGTACAGTATGTTTTGCAAATATTGGAAGCCAATTATCAGAAAGGAGGAGGAGACAAAAGCTAAATTTAAACATTACAAAGAGCTACCAAGAGAAAATGTTTTCTAATTAAAAAACACTGTGAGGTAATGAAAATCATGAAGACGGCTCCAATCCGAGCAAACCCGACAGAAGAACAGGAAGTGTTAATGTCCCACTATAATCAAACACGGTGGAAAATAAACATTTTGGCCTATTGCCATGAAACGTTCACCTGTTGCCAAAAGAGATCCTAAAATCCAGCTATGTGTAACAGCGTGGAAAAATACGGAGATATGTTCCGATTATCTCAACAAAATCAGGAGCAAAAGGGCAGAGAGCTGAGGAAATAGCTGAAATCTGTCAGTATTTACAAAGCAACCCAGCTCCACATTAGTGGAGTTACTATCAGCTGGTTAAGCTATGATGATATTTCCCATTACCAAGGAGCAAGACATGATGGGTAAATACCAAAGAGCGCCATCAAAACCTGTTACAAAAATGATGATGGCTTTGGTGAAGTACTGAGCATCAACATGGAGCAGAAAATCTGATGTCTGTTAAGTATTGCTGCAAAAAGTCAAACTTTAAAGACATATTATTAACCTTTTACTTATTATTGGAATGTAAATGAGCATCCAAGAGTAGCTACAGGAATAGACGAGGGCTACAGATGTAAGATAACACAACTGGACGTGAAAATGAGTTCATATTATAGCAATTACCATTTAATAATTGTCTGTATGCAGTAGACAGTGTTGCCACAACAAATGATTAATCTTAGCAGTTAATCAAAAAATGAAAATAAGAAAATAACAAATAATTACAAAAATGCAATATTCTTCTTCTACGTTTTGTTCTTCTACATTTTGTTCTTCTTCTACGTTTTGTTCTTCTTCTACATTTTTGTTCTTCTTCCACATTTTTGTTCTTACGTTTTTGTTGGGGCATTTAACAAACAGCTTGGTGCAGTACTGCCGGCAACCACGATCAAACCCTACTCTGTTCGGGTGGCGCTAATTATCTGAATATTTTAAAAAGAATTTTGATAAGGTAGAGCGAAAACAAGCTGAAATAAAATAGAAGTAATGAGACTATTTTTAAAATGTAAGGAGTAGAAAGTACAGATAAATGTAAGGACTAGAAGGAAAAAGTAGGCTAAAAAACAATTAATCCACTAAAGTATAAATAATCAAACTTACTTTTGTAGTTAATTACTTGACACTTCTGCTCATTACACATAAATGCTTACTGAGAAAACCATCTTTACGAGTTTAAAACTTATTTTCCATGGCAGAATCAAACATTTTTCATCTTTTCAGCGGCGAGCAGAAGGTTTTTTCTTTAGAACAAAAGCCCGGGTAGAAGACGGCGTTTGCAAACACGATATTAGATCCAAACCAAGCAGCCTTATCTCCTGTAAAGTCGGCGCTGAAACAAAAACAAGCAGACCTCCACGGACAGAGGTCGGGTTTGAAGTTGGACGCGGCTCCCATGCGGACCGCCGTTGTCTTTATTCAGGCTGGATAAGAAGTTATCTACTTCATCTGTTTTCTCTGACCTGTGGAATGCACCACCTCAAACCATGTAATATCCTCCAAATGCAACGGCCATTGTGAATATTATGTAGATAGGTACTTTGAAGTCAGGTATTGATTTTTTTATTGTGTTGTTTTGGCTGAACATCTTCCAAAGAATATGGGGGAGTTATGGGGATTGTGGTTTGTGTGAAAGCCTTCAGCGGCAGCTGGCTCAACAAACTCGTTTTCAAATTGTGTCTGTGGCCAGCTCCACTGCACGTCTTTGGTTTTGAAGAGAAACACTCCCCTGCGGATTTCTGGAATTAGATTAGGAATGTAGTCAGAGAGTTCAAAGGTTCAATTGCTACCTTTTAACATCAAAGTTATCCCTGGTGTTCACACTGAAGTACTTCTCTCTGCACATGCCGGCGCAGTATGGAACAGATTTGATGGCTACTTTGGTTGAAGTTGTATGAAAATAAGTCCCTTGGTGAGTAATGAGCCCGGCAGAAGCGGCGAATTTCTTCCCTGAACTATTTAAGCTTCAAAAACAGGACAGAAACCCTGTTTTGTCAGAAAAACATGCAGCTCTGTGTCTGCTGACCACGTGAAGCATCTTTATCTCATACAGTTTGCTCCTGAGTGAGTCCTTTGCATCATTAAGGGGATTCGGTGAAAGGAAAGAGCAACAAGTTTATCTAAATTTATCCAAATACAAATATTGTAATAAAAGATATGCTTCTAGCATTGTGTAGATAATTTTCATGGAGAAAGCTATTGCGAGTATCTTGCATCAATATGTTTATATATAAACAAAAAGTTAATTTCAATAATTCAGTTCACAAAGGGGTGATTATAAAAAGTTTGATCACGATGATTGTATACAATGCAATGTCTGGAATAATCACTTTCCCTCACTCTGCTTCTTTCTCCTACTGCTCTCCAGTTTAGCATTATTTGCCTTCTAACTTTATGTTCTCTCTTTCGTCCCCTTCATAGTAGCTACATCCTGCCTGGTGTTCTGTTCATCCTGACGGAGGCCACTGGCTGAGCTACTGCTGCCAACAACTTCTTGTTCTCCTACAGATACTGGCTTGGCCCATCTTTGACCCCATTTCTCTCCTAGACATAGCAATCGGCTGAGATTCTAATTATATGTCCTATTTCATCCTCTAGACTTGAGAACGGGCCCACAGCACATCTGTTTTACTCCGTTTCTCTTATGGATGAAGACACTAAAGGAGCTACTGCTGCCATTATCCTTTTACTTCTCTCACATAGAAAGTACTCCTGGATCAGTGCTTCTGTGCTCTTTTTCCATCTTCTCAAACCCTCGGTCAGTCGTGGCTGAAGGCCGGGCACACTAAGCCCGGTTCTGGTTCCGTCGCTACATGCATGCCCGGATTGAGGGATTGCTGCAAAGTGAAGGACTCAATGCCAGCGTCTGTCCACTGTGGCTCCACGATCATCCAGGAGGAAGGAATGCTGAAAGTTAATGACTCAATGCAACCTGCCGGGTTTCCTTAGAGAGAAAACTCAATTTGTCTGGATGGTTTGAGTTTGTAAACAGCCTTGAGATGACACCTGTTGTCAATTAGCGGCACAAAAATAAAAGGAATTGCCACTGAGTTAAAAGTTGTTTTTTTTTTAATGTCTGAAACAGATCTACCAAAATAAATCTTCTACCCTGACAGCCCTACGTGTGCCATCGTCCATTCTCGGTCAGCCATGCGGTCTCCTCTCCCGGCTTAATTACCCACTAACCAGGGAGAAATTAACTGTGGATGAACACAACCAATTCCACAGTGTGCACACCATGAGTTATCCATCCAGAAAAAACCTTTTCCACAATGATGAATCCACGGGATCACGATGACTAAACCTATAATAAATCCAAATGGGGCTGAGGATCGCCGCCTCTGTACTTTGCTCGCTCAAGTTTTGCATATTTTCCTGTATTTTCATGCTGAGTCTACTTCCTGCAGAAGCTACTAATAACCCTCTAAGCTGCCATCATTCGATCTGTCATCCAAACCTAGACAGGTCCACACTGCAACAAACAGCTAGGAGCTAATCAGGACTGACCTTCCATCCAGTCACGACCTGCACAGGTCCAGGGTCAGCTGTCATAGCTGTCGCCCCAACTCATCCTGCTCGCAGGTTATTCGGAGGTTTACCTGCAGGGCGGCGCTACAGAGCGCTGATGGCTAAAACGAGCTGACACAGGACCAGTTTCTGTCTCCAGGCAGTGACTCTGACCTGACAGCCATGGCAGCCCGCTACTCTGCAGGAAACAAGGCATATCTGCACCGGCTTGGCAGGTTTTCTGTCCCTTGTATTTTACATATACAGATGTGCAGACATTAAAAAACTGCCCCAGTTCTTGCTTTTTCCCTGAAAAATGTTTGTTTTGTCTGTTTTTCTTTTTTTACAATGTGAGTGTTGGAGTCCAAAGTCAAACTCCTTGTTTGCAGCCACAAACCTGGGGAATAAAGTTAATTTTGATTCTGACTGACTGTGATCCCTCCCTGCACATTCCTTATCTAGTGAACTGAACTGTGTCGTAGATATTCTAAGCAGAGTAAAATGTGGGCTCATGTTTTTGTGCTCGTCATCCCAGTGCACTCATACGCCTGCAGTGGAAGTGCGCTAATCCTCAGGCAGATGCTTCTCAGACACGTTAATATGAGTCATGTGGTTGTTTAACGATGGGTACTGTGGAGGATTATAGAGGACAGGAGGCCAGAAGCTACGCTCTCACGCCAGCGGAAGGTCCAGCTTCCAGCACAACGACGACCCGAAACATACTGATAAAATGCTCACAGGGTTTAAGAGGAAAAATCTAAATGCTTTGCAATGGCCTAGTCAAAGTCCATACGTCAATTTAACTGAGAATATGCGGTTAGACATAAGGATGGTTTTCCAAAGTTCTGACTACTCGTTAAAATAATCCATATTGAAAGTTGTCATGTTCTGGTAAAAGAAATGCTGCAAACTCTCAAACAATGCATCGCAATTCCAGGTTATGAGGTGAAAAAACATGAAAAAAAGTCTTTTGCAAGGCACTGTACCTCCTTAACTATTAACAGAACATTTGAAATGGATCAGGCTGCGTGTAGTGAACCTCTGTGATACGAGTTTCACTGTTTGATATAAGTTATTGTAATAAATTAACATTTCAAAGAGGTTTTAACTCACTGAAAGGCGCCTGTACATGGACTCTCTGTCCACTCCTTTTCTTACCAAAGCTTACTGCTGCATTCAAGCTGCAGAAAAAGGACAATACCAGAGAGATGTTTCGGGATTTAAGCCGTCTCCTGGGTCATCAGAAGCAGAGACGTACATATCCAGATGTACGGTAGTTCACCGTGCTTATTCGTGATGCCAGGCCTTTGCTTCAAAGCTCGTACTTCATACAAAGGTCAGTGTATGCCCAATTAGAGCTGACATTCCCAATTATGACTGCTGATGGCACGTAGGAGGAGCACCACAGGGTAAAGGGAGACCTAAATTCTCAGTTTGGTGACTGTAGTGTGGAATAGGTCACCCGTCAGGAGAATAAAGCCATCCAGAAGCAGCAGGTAACACGGGAACGGTTAGCCTCTTAATCATGTATGTGAAACAGACGATGGAGGCCCGGCGGACCGGATGAATCCTGCAGGAACCGGTCATAATAATCACAAGCATTTTTTATTTTTTTTTTACCTAAAGGAGGACACAACAGGAGCAACAAAAACAGCAAGATGTGATTGCCATTATAAACATGACTGTGAAGAATTCGGTATAGGCCCTGGCATCCGTGTGTGGATATCCTCAGCACCTGCTAAAGGAAGATAAATTTCACAACCAATGAGCAGCCACTTAGGTTCACAATGCTATAAAGGATGAAAGCAATGATTTATTTGTACTTAGCTACAGGGACAAAAATTCTCACCATCGGCAAGCACAGATCACCCCTGAGGAGAGCAATTTGGGAATCACTGACACTAAAAGGCGTATTTTCTATGCACCAAAGATGATTTTCCTACAGTCTCGGCATTAGGAAGTCTGCACACTGACACGTTTAATACATGGGGAATGTTCACAGATCGCTTTTTCTTCTGCGTTTTTGACACGCTCTGTCAGTTTGGGAGCGGTGCCCAAAAATCCTGGTGTTCATACCAGCTTCAAGGTTCCTCAACTGAAGCGTGTTCACATCCCGGTTGTGTGCTCTGCTTCCCACTCCGAGGCACGAGGAATCACATAAGAGAATCATGTCTCGCTCCGGCTTTTTCCCCCCCAGACGCCACGGCTAGCTGATCAGACACAAACCCCTGCAGGGGGAATTTCTGACCAACACACGCGAGCCCTCCGCTGTCCAGCGTGTCAGGAAAAAACTAGCGTTCCACGCACGCCGACTACCACAGCTCTGGACGTCCTGAACCTAAAAATGCTCCGCCTTATTCCAGGATATCTGCAGCACAGCAGCAGCGGCCTGAAGCGATTACTCCACAACTCCAACTTTCCAGGGAAAACGAGGAATCTGGAAAGCCAGCGCACCAAAACGCCAACTTTGGCTGCGCTGTGCGGAGCCTCGGTTCTTTCTGGACGGGGCAGAGAATGCTTCGTCATGTGACTATTATCAGTTCAAGCTTCATAAATTCAGTTTTATTGCTATAGGTTTTGTTTTTTTTCTGATGTCTTTCCAGCAGGCAGTTCTCAGTACCAATGTGATATGTGAAATGATAATGATGCTCCCTTATACACTGCAAAAACGGAACAGAAAATAAATAAAATGTTCTTAAAATTTGTGTATTTTTCCCTAATTTGAGCAGGTAAATAAGATCATCTGCCAATAGAATAAGATTTTTGGACTTAAAATAGGAACAACTAATCTCCATCATCTTATTTCAAGTGCAGGATGTCTAATTATCTTATTTTAGGGGTCAGAATACTCATTCCATTGGCAGATAATCTTAAAAACACACATTTTAAGAACATTTTACTTATTTTTAGATTCGTTTTTGCAGTGTAGTCTTGTTTGTGGCTTCTTTTGTCTCACTTAAATGTTTCAAATAATCTAACTAATTGTAATATAAGACTAGGACAGCAGGAGCGATTAGAAACACCTGTTGTCAGCTTCATTATTAGGCGAAGGACCTATCCGGAGCAGCCTGGACCTACATGCCGCTAAACCTAATAAGTGGTTATTCCACCCTTGGTAGCAGCAGCTGCCATCAACTGCTTTAGATAAGTGCCAATGAGCCTTTTAAATCACTGTTGAGGGATTTTAGCCGCCACTCCTTTACAGAGCTGCTTAACTTCAGCCATATGGGTGTTTTTTTTTCAGGCTTCATGCCACAGCATCTCAGTCAGAAATAGGTTTGGAGGTTGACTGATCCAAACAAGCTTTGTTTCATTCCTGCTTCTTTAGATCGTTCTCCTGCTGCAGGACCCAAATGTCCTGGAGCTGACGGTGACAGACTGATGGTTGTGACCTTCAGCTGCAGAGCAGAACTCATGGTTCCATCCGTTAAGTCATCCGGGGTCTGATGCAGAAATCAGCCCATGACCATCACTAAGTTAGTCAGGATGATGCTCTTTTTCCTGAAATGTTGGTTTTCATAGAGGCCATTTTTGCCCCACTCGTTTTTACGTTTTTCAGCTGAGTGGACCGAGGACTGCGGCCTTTAGATGTTGTTCTAGGTTGATTTATGGATCAGTCGTCTAAGCTGTTCCTGAATGTCTTTAGATCGGGGCGTGTATTGAAAATGAATGTGTTGTTTTTTACAGGTTTTTAAGCCTACTCTGTTGTCACACAGGGTTTATTTAAGTGTTAAAACAAAACAACCATAAAAAAAAATAAAACAGATCGCTTTCTCTGGAATCTCATTAAAATGACTTTAAACAGCAGGAATCTTATGAGGAAAACCAGTCCCGGTTTTAAGATTGGAACTAGATTCCAATCTTAAAACTTTCCTTTTTGACAAAGCTTATAGTTAGAGTGGCTCATGTTACCCTGAGCTATCTCTATAGTTGTGCTGCTATAGGCTTAGGCTGCTAATTTTCTCACTCTACTGATTTCTACTGTTCTTCAGTCTTCTGTTCTTCAGTTTTGCAGTGTATTACATTGAAATTACTGTTGTCATTTCAGCTTTTAACTTTTTGCTCTCTCTCTTTTATCTTCATAGTAGGTAAACCTGGTCTGACGTTCTGTTAAACTGTGACATCATCCAGAGAAGACGGCTCACCTGCTATTACCATCTAATGTAGAACAGATTACTAGATCAATATGTGCTTCTGTGCTTTTTTGTTTCTCTTGTTGTGTCTCTGTTCTGTCTTCTGTAACCCCAGTCGGTCGAGGCAGATGACCGTTCATACTGAGCCCGGTTCTGCCGGAGGTTTTCCTTCCCGTTAATGGGGAGTTTTTCTTCCCACTGTCGCTTCATGCTTGCTCAGTATGAGGGATTGCAGCAAAGCCATGGACAATGCAGACGACTCTTCCTGTGGCTCTATGCTTCTCCAGGAGTGAATGCTGCTTGTCGGGACTTTTAAGCAATCAACTGGTTCCCTTATATAGTAAATTTTTGACCAATCTGTATAATCTGACCCAATCTGTATAATATGATTGATTTTGACTTTGTAAAGTGCCTCGAGATGACATGCTTCATGAATTGGCGCTATATAAATAAAATTGAATTGAATTGAAAACTGTTCGGTTATAAAACGTCAACTTTTTAAAACCTTTATACATTAGCATTAGCTGCCTCTGTGTTCTTTGCTCCGTACTCTAATCTCCAAACGGGTCGGTCTACTTTTCCGCAGACAGCGGCGCGTGGGCAGTGAGAGTAGCAGGAACCCAAACAGCATTTTACACCCACTTAAACAGAGGCATAGCTTTGACTCCCGGGTCACCGGCTGAAATGAAACATCATCATCGTGACTAATTTCCGGGTCTCGGCGGTCGCTGGTAAAATGTACCACACAGGAGGTCAAAGGTGAGGTGACAACCGAGGCCATTGTCTTGAACCAGCAGCGACCGAATCTCGCAGCGCTCCACTTTCCCAGAGATCTCTGGCGCCCTTCAGCTCCGCAGGCCTCCACCCTGACCCACAGACGACCCCCTCCTCCTCTTCTGGACTCATAGGGAGCTTTTTACATGCCTGCCACTTAATTCTATGCCAACGAGACAGGAGTGAATGAGAGGAGTTTAGGAGCATGGGAAGCCTGACAATACTGTGGCAGGAAAATTTGTCAGGACAAAGAGGTTAAGTGTGACAAGTGTTATCAGCCATGGGAATTCTGTTCTCTTCTCGGGTGTCTTGATTTGTTATTGTTTCATAACGCCTTCAGGAAGGGGGGGGGCGGCCTGCGGGAGTCTCTTCTCAGGAGTCGACATGGAGATTACGGATACATCGCTCCGATTCTGGTCTTAAAATCTGTTTCTTAACTAAACACTTTAAGATAACACACGGCGTAAAGCACCGGTTTTCCACATGAATAATTTAAGAGGCGGGCTCCCCCTGCTAAAAATACTCCAGTTCTCCCTCAAGGAGTTCCAGATGAAAACCAAAGATCCGCCTCAGCAGGACCGTGCCTCTGTTAAAGTATTTTATTTGTGCTTCTCGACCGTAAGGGCAAATCTTTAAGATATCTCGGCGATGTGGTGAAAGCCCAGTTCGATTATCATATATCTGAAACGGCATTCCAAGACTGTTAACTCTGTCTAGACGAGAGGCAGGAAGTGTCCAACAAGTTTCCGTGTGCTTGGAAAAAAATAAAGCACCGATTCTCTTCATAAGCTTTTTTCCACCCATTATTAGTGAGATCACTTTTCTTTCTCCTGCCAAACTCCAAATGTTTTTTTTTTGCTACATACCAATTATAGTTTTTCTACTAATTTGTCAAATGGAGGGTTGGCGACAATCAGTCAGATATTAATTGTTTTTCTAGTTAAAGGTCTGGTTATTTTAGAAATATAATTTAATACATTATGATAAAGGGTCACATCAGTGTTGAACAAGACAAACACATTCGGTAAAATAACCAAACTTGCTCTTGATATAGCAAACAAAGCAATAGAGGTCAGTTGACTACTATACAGTCTTTTTTAAATCAAGACGGATTGTACAGTTGAAAAGTGATAATTTAAGGGTTTCTGCTGTGTGTTTACTGAGCCTTATTTCTAGTAAAACTATAAGAAATGTGTCTGAACAAAATCATCCATTTTCCCTTATTGGCACTGATTAAAAATACATTTTCTTTCCATCAAAAGCAAAAATTCAAGGAACCTGCAGCAAATTTTTTGATTAAAGCTAATATTTTAATGTTGAATTAAAGCTCGGTTTACACAGGCTGACCTTCTTTACCAGATACAACGAGACATCCGACCATTTTCAGCCTGACCGGCAGAGACGGCGCTAATGGGCAGAAAAATTAGATTTTGGAGCTGGTTGCCTAACAGCTCATGCTAACAGCACACTTCAGGGTTGTGAGTAAGTAAAGAACACTCAAAGTTCTCCAATTTCAACATTAGTGAGGTGTTTAAGACAGAAGGGGGGAAAAAAAGTGATCGGAAGCTGTTTAAGAAGGAGAAAATAATTCTGTAGTTCATAAAGATTAATCAAAACCCACAAAAATCTGTTTAAGTACAAACGTTAGAAAACCAAAGATCTAAAAATGGACACAAAACTCTGGTTATTGCATCGCTAGCTGTAAAAATTCTAGAAAATCAGGACCTGACAGGTTGGAATTGGCCAGATAACCTGCGCTGGGAATCAGTAAAGGAGTGGAAAAGTCAGACTGGTGCACTTCTGCTCAGGTTATAGAGGGAAAAATGAGGAAAACTGCACCCATAAATTACACCCAGTGGTTTTTAAACCAGAATTTTATTATTTTAACCAAGCCTGAGTGGAAATAAAACCCTTACCCTTTTCAGTGCAATAGCATTGAAAATGCAAAGTGTTGTATGGTTTACCGATTGACCTTAGTCTCCAAAAAAACTAAAAAACCCTGCATGTCATGACCTTCTGCATCCCACCCAAGAGTGTAGGTTCAGCTGAGCAGGCATTTATCTGATTTCTATCTGCTCATCTGGTAAACTCTTTACACAGTGAAATCTCTCAGGCGCTACTTTCCGTGCGTCTGTCATGCACAATATAAAAACCACAACTTCTCCTTCAGGTTGTGGTGTGAAGTTATGTTGTTTTTCTTTCCAGTGTACACAGCTGGAGGGATACGAAGAAGCTCGAAGGAATTTAAAATATATTAGCAATGAATACTCCATATTTTGAATTGAAAAAAAAAGTGGGAGTCCATTTTCCTCCTGAGTATGGCGGCAGAATGGTGAGACGGGAGAGCAGAGAGCGACTGCAGTGTGGAAGTACATACATCAAAGCCAGCGCTCCATAATCTTTTCATCAACACGAGTCGGTCACAGCTGGTTTCTATAAGAAAGAGCCGTCAAAGCCACAATACAGAAGCAGTGAAAGCGCATTTTTATTCAAATGATTTGCGCTCCTCGGCGGGATTTGCATTTGCAGGTGCCGTTGCTCCTTCAGCAGGAATTGTTACAGAGCATAATCCTGCTACCTACAGCCAGAAAAGCCTGCGCTCTGATATATGCAAGTGGATATGTGTTCATTTGTTCTGCTAGGTTTAGTCGCTACGCTTAGCTTTATGCACTCTGCTGAAAGTATTATGTGTCAATGATGGCAGGTTTGATAGCACGCAGCGTAATTTCGCTGTAGTTCAGTGATGCACTTGATACAGATAGTTGGCTGCTTGGAATCTAATGGGTCTACTTGAAAGCCCGCTCTGTAAAGAGGGAGGGAAAACCTCTTAAAAAATAGTTCAATACTTAACAGATGTTGGTCTGCGGTTTGGTATTTCAGGAGCAACTGATCTCCATCTGTGTGCCACAACCATATGCACAGGAGGGGATAGGATCCATACAGATGGCAGGCTGTGATTGTGTTCTTGCCTCTTGGCCGGTTATGTTACAGCAAAGTGACTCATACTCGTATTTTTTTATTTATTTGTAGAAATGAGCCCATTTTTTTATGTAATATCTAAACATTTATTGAAAAGAACAGCAGACCACCCCATGAATGAAGCTCTCCGTGTGCCGATTTTGATCACAACACCTCGTCTTTATCGTGAAACCTTTAAATTTGCCTTCTGAACCAAAAGAATACGATTTAAACCTCTCTGAACGTTAGGAAGAGAAAGTTCCACCATATTTAAAGTATAATTCTGCATGTCTGCACATCAGTTCCATCGCGTATGCCCAAAAATTAAATACTTTGATTCAGAAATATGCAGAAATGGTTGCAGAATGACAGAAGTAGTTGTAAAAATGAGCGGTTAGACAATTAGAACCGCTTCAAAGTGAATTCCTGGGGCAGGATGTTCTTCATGCAGTCTGTCAGAACTACCTGCATCCAGACATAACAAGATTTAAAACAGAGCTTCGAAAGAGCTGCACATTTTTCACAAAACGCTCCTTACAGTTTAAAGGAGAGAGAGCGACCAGAACGGGAAGATTTTCTACTTGAGCATCGCTGCCTGCTCTTTATTGTTGTACGAAGCCTCAAAGTTAGCCATTTCCAGTACGAAATGGTTGTTTAAAATAAATTAGAAACTGTTTTTGGCGATAATGAGACATGTAAGAAGTTGATCCAGGCTGAGAGAGCAACACTTCCAACAGATAACAGGAAGGCTGAACAGCAGCTTAATGCAGACAAAGCAACTATGATTCTTTAACCCTGCCATTTTTAAAAAGGTTTTCTTTTTATAATAACGTTTTTGCACTATTCAAGCACACCAACAGTGATGTTAGTCGCTCAGACTAAGCTACACTTTCACACACCTTAGCTACGTCGAGATGTTGCTTGAACAGTCCTGCATGTTGGCTGCCATCTTTCCTCTGTTTAACTTGAAGATTTAATTTTTATCTGAATATGTCATATTATCAATAAGTTAATTACTCTGGCTTTATTTTTACCTTTCTGATTCGTTTATTTTTTTATAGCTTTAGAACTAACTTTAGTTTTCTTATTTTATCTCCTCTAAAAAGCTGTGGATGTCAAATTTGGATAAGTTCACGTCTAGAGCACCTTTAAAGAAAGGCATAGAAGGTTTTAATAATTTGTTATTGCATGGCTGCCCCTTCCCTACATTTTATTGCACACTGCTGGTCAGCTGGCTAACATTTTCCCTCACAACAAAGACACGTCAGTATTTCAGTCTGAGTAAAACAAAGAGAGTCATGGGGTGGAAACTACGCAGACAACACCCATCACAGTTATCATTTTAAAACTATGCGACACACTAGATGAGATGTTTGTTGAATAGCTGACTACAGGCTCTACAGAAGCAGACAAACGGGCTAATCAGCAGCTAATATTGGAGCTTTGCTACAGTGAGGAAAAGGGCAAAAAGCTTTATTGTTAGATGCAATGAACATAATTACTTAAACTATTACATTTATCCATGACTGTTTTTACTTTAGTCTATGTATTCAAATAAAACCAACAATGGTTTTAATGACATAAAATAACTGATAGTAAATTATGAGACCATGTTTTTTACCTATCAGACCTAAACCCTGATAGGTAAAGAGCTGACTGTAAAAAGAAAAATTATTGAAAAATTGTTTAAAAAACAGCAGATTTCTTAAATCAACCAACTAGATTCCAAATCCAATGATCTTTTACAAAAAAGCTAATTATTAGCTGAAGTTAAAAGCATCACCAGACATAAGTTTTTGCAGATTAACCCAATTACATTAGAAAATATGAACCGCTTCATATTTGGTTTAACACCAATGTTTTATTTCTTATATTTAGGTTTTATTTTGTTTCAATTTTCCTACATTTTATTCCAACTGTTCTTTTATTCTGTTTTCATTTTCCTATCTTTTAATCATATGAAGCATTGTCCATGTACTGAAATGTGCTGTACAGATAAACCTGTCTTTAAATAAAGTTTTTAAAACTAGAAGGAACTGCTCCTGACTTAATTATTATAAAAAAAAAACGACTTCAGTCTTTTAAAAAGGGACAACACAGAGCCCGCAGAACCAAGCACAGCATGCAGACGTTTCAATTGTTTAATTAAAATTTAAAAAAATGTAAAAGTGCAACAGGTTGGATAATCTGAACCCTCATTTGGTTCAGACCCGTCCTTGACCCGTTTCAAATGAATGTGCGTCTCTCTGCAGCTGTAAGTGAGCAGGATCTTAAATCTTTTGTTGGGGGGGGGATGGGGAGGGGGAGTGATAGTTCACACTGTGTGTCTCAGGTTCAGATGCTCCTTAAGGGGCCCGGATGGGTTATAAATTAGAAAAATGTCAGCCATAAAGCATGCACTTTTAAAGAGCGCGGCTGATGCAGCTGGCCTCTTCTTAAACAGGCTCACACAGACAATAAACGGAGGGCAGCACAGCAGATAAACGCCGCAGCTACGCCTCAAGGCTGCGCTCCCGTTTGGTGACAGATAGGAGCAATGTTCTGGACAGAAACTAAATCATTGCAAAACAAATTTGCGCCCCGTCTGTTGTTACCGATATCCACACTTTATTGTTCATACCGCCGAATGGCAGAAAGCATTTTCGGAACATCATATAACCTGTAAGGCAATAGCTCAAATGGGCCTCTAATCCACTTATAGGGGCAGCGGAGATGGCTCTCCTCTCCTCTCCTCTCCTCTCCTCTCCTCTCCTCTCCTCTCCAGTGGCTAGAGTTTCCAGCAGTAAGAGCAGGTGGCAGCATATGGGGGCTCTCCCCTTCTCCTCTGCGAAGGAACAGCAGCACAAAGCAGGACACAGCTGTCTGGACAAAAGCATGCAGGATTTGGAGGGAAAAAGCCACGGACATCAATGAGCTTCAACCAGACTCCACAGCAGGAGGCTGTATAGAGTCTGCCACTGACGATGTGTGCCATTCACGGCTCTGAGCTGGCCTGACGGACAGCAAGGTACCATGCTGCTGCCCTAAAGTAACCAAAGCACCATTCGGAAACAACCGTAACGGGTTCAGTGGACGAAGGAGGCCTGAAGATGTAGCGATGCAGGGCAGAGCACGTTTTCTGGGCCGTCCCCCGTTCATTAGGGGCTGCAGCCAGGATGAACAGCAACACTGCACACAAAGAGCAGCAGCATGGCCAGACTGAGGACAAAGTATGTAACCCCCCCCCCAGCATTGAGCTAGAACTATAGAACAGCACAGCCTCTGTTGATCAGCTGAGAAAATTAGACATGGACAGAGGTTCAGGTCTGTTTCTGCACACCTGAAGCTAACAGTGAGGAAGATGCTTGGTGAAAATCCATCCTTCAGGTTTCCAACATTTTTTTTTACCCCAACTGTGTCACTAGGATAAAAAAAAAAGATTGCAGCATAAACATTATGCATCAAAATATTTTTCCCAACTTTTTATTAACGCTATCTTCACTTCAGCCCTCGTCACACACAACGCTTGACCTTTTTAATTTTATTATTTATTATTTAAAGAGCAGTTTTATTACAATTATTCATCTTTTTCTTGACACAAATAAATAGACTTAATAGATTTTATCATAACTCGTCATACTTTCTTAAGTTTTCTGAAAATGAATGCACTATTAACTTCAGCCTTAATTATATGCAACATTCAAGAAATTGCTTGGTTTTTAACCTCTTGGATGCCAGTTTTGGAGTTGAAAGCATGCAAAGAAATCTGTTTTTCTTCTCTTTTCAATTTTGGAAATTAAAAAAAAAAAAAAATTGGGTGGGGGGTTGGGTTGGGCAAACCCCTCCCCCAAAAAAACAGGCAGGCCCCCTATGATCAGTTTTATTCTGTTTTTTGTAAATACATTTCCCTTATTTGTCACCAAAATGTGATCATTTAAATATTGCCAGATATAACTAATGCATACTTGTTCGAGTTTCTTTCTATGAAGGCTATCAACTTGCTGCCCGACAACGTATAAGAAATATTGCTGATTTTTCTAATTTTTTAACGCCTTCAACGCCAATTTTAGCACGTTTTTTTCCCAGTCTGGACCTCCGCAAAATGGTGAGCAGGACATCTTTGAATATGGTTTCCATTATTTGTGTAAAGTTATTCTTAAAAGACAGGGTCCCCTGGCTGTGAATTTATATTTTTTAAACCCTTTAATTAAACATGCATTTTAAAAGTTATTCAATGACACAAATCTATTTGTTGCAGAAGCTAAAACACTAAATAAATCATAAAAAAAAAATAATAAATCAAAGAAATTCAGACCCAGGACGATCAATTTGCAAGAACATAGTTATAAAAAAAGAAGCTGTGGGACCCATGAGTGTTAGGAGGTCATAGTTGACTGATCCTATCACACATTTTCTGTTATTGCTGCAGGCCTGTGAATGCATTAGGTTTCACTGATTAAACTCAATTGTCCTACACGCTTATTTATATGTAGCCGGTGCCACTAGTTGATCCCATTAATTATGGGCTGAGTGCTTTTTGTTCAGCTCATCACAATGCAGAGGGAAAACCAAACAGTCCGGGGTGCATCCGAGATGAATGGTGCAAGAAGACATGCAGAGAACGCATTTAACTACACAATTACCCCGTAAATATTTCACAAAGAGGAGCTTTGGCTGGAAAGCTTTAGAAGTCCATTTACCAACATGGATAACCCATCTATATAATTTATCTCATTAGTGCTGAAATAACAAGACAAAGCTTTCACCTGTATCCAAAGCAAAGCAGCAAAAATAATAGCATGGAAGTTGGTAGTATTTCTCTTATTAGGCTTAATTACTTCCCCACAGCTGGGGGAAAAGCATTACTGGAATCATAGCAATCTAAATTTGGCTTGGCAAAAATGAGTATTGTCAGCTCATTTTGTTTTAGCCGTCCTCTGGGCTCTGGAGTCATTTTCCGTGTTTATCGTGTGCTGGATCAGCCTCCCCCACTCCAGCCCAAGCCGCTGGGAAACGCCGCACACTCACAGGCGGCTAGGTTTTCTCCAGCTTTGTTCTCCGCGCCAAGCGGGTGAAAAAGGACCGAACTCAAATCATCTGCTTGTCTTTGTAGGCGCAGAAAAGGGGGAGTCCTGTTCCCGTTAGGTCTGATTGGTAAAACAATGCGGCGGAGGACCACCGAACACAAACCTCTGGAGCTTCTGAGGAAAATGTAAATGTTTGGAGGACCGAGTCTCAGATCTCTGTTAGAAAGAGATGATTAAAAGGTAAAGATTGCCAGAGGAATTAATTGCATTCTCTTTTTCTGCTCATGGCAGATTGATTTCTGTCGGCAGGGCCTCAAGCCCAACTTGTTGATTATGAAACAATCCTTTATTCTAACTTTTCCCAAATGACTCACTTAAAGCAACAACTGAGTTTTTTTTTAAAGCTACCAACGTTTTGCCTTCTAATGCCTCAATGACTCTAAATCTAAGTCTAGCAAACTCTACATACTGATCACAGTATAAAGGTTTCAGACAAATGCTGTATGAACATTGTATTTTGCATGCTTTGCAATTTTATCTTCCAAAATTAGATTTAAATGCATTTTCAATTCAATTCAATTTGATTTATATAGCGCTGATTCATGAAACATGTCATCTCAAGGCACTTTCCAAAATCAAATTCATTCAGATTATACAGATTGGGTAAGATTATGATCTGGTTAGGTAACAAATTTGATAACTAAGCAATTGTTTTGTGTTTATTTCTTTGACACAGCTTAACCCCACATAGTAGCACTAACCTGGATGCAGGTTGAGTTAAAATAATATATAGGCATCTATATTTACAGTGTGGCTCCCTCTGCTAGGGTTAGTCACATTTATAGCGTAAGAAAACCAAAAGTGAATGTTTGCCAGAGTCAGAAGCATTTACATTTAGAGATAAACCAATCAACCAATAGGTAGGGTCTGATTTTTGGGTTTAATATATTTCTGAACTTCCGGGTCTGAATTCATTCTCAGGACTGTTAATTCCCCAAATGACTCGATAACAAAAGTTTGAGGCTAAATTTTTGACTAATTTCACACCCAGGAACAATGTTCAGTAGTCACCGGTCTCATGGGGACCGTTGTTCTAGTCTGGTTCTACGTCAAACAGAAGAGAACCATCAAGACTGGAGCAAACCCAGTTGGTTTAGCATATAAGAGCAGAACTTTGCAGAAGTTTACTTGTATGATTACTGAAATTAGCATTAGCTGTGGCAAAGATCAAGGTTCCCTTTCACAGCAACAGGCAAATGCTGCGTTCTCAACCGTCATGAATGAAGAAGTAAGACTTGAGGACCTTTTGCAACGTAAAGATTCGAGACTTGACCTGTACTTGTGGTCTGAGACTCGGGTTTCTGCAAGATTGAACTGCTGTGATCAGGAGGGATAGCAAGCCGCTAAATTGGCTGCAGACTGCAGCTCTTCCAGGTGATGAGCTGCACACTGCAAAATTGAGCTAAAAGTAAGTAAAATGTTCTTGAAATGAGTGCATTTTACCTTAATTTGAGCAGGTAGATAAGATTATTTGTCAATGGAATAAGATTTTTGCACTTAAAATAAGAACAGTTCATCTCCATCATCTTATTTCAAGTGCAGGATGTCTAATTATCTTATTTTAGGGGTAAAAATTCTCATTCCATTGGCGAATAGTCTTATTTAGCTGCTAAAATCAAGGAAAAATACATTTATTTCAAGAAAATCTTACTTACTTTTAGTTCCCTTTTTGCAGTGCATGCTGATACTCTCCTGCTAAAGGAATCATTTGACTTCTTAGGCAGTGATGGTTATGAACCTTGAGGCAAAAATCAGCTTCTAACAATCATGTTTGCTGGTGCTTCATAATGAAAACCAAACATAGTGTATATCTCTGCAACTGTAGAATTGATTCAGGGGGACTGATATTCCCCTGAATCAATTCTGTAAAGTAACAAAATGTAAAAAAACGTCAAGTGGAAGGAATACTTCTGCAAGGCGCTCCCTATCTTCACGTCTGCATAAACCCTCAGAAAAATTCAGAAGTTGCTGCTGTATGAACGTAAACTTTGTAAATTATTTATCTGCAAAAGTACATTTTCAGGGTGGCTATACATTTTTGTATCCTGAAGCTGCATTTTAAGCCAGAATACGTTTATTTTTTTCCTTCCAGGATTTTTCTGCACTGACTCTTCCACAGCAGCTCAGGTGTTGTCTGTGTTTGACACAAAATGCCCAGGGGAAGGAAGTGAACTGTCACGTCTGGCATCCGGCATCTTTACCTTTAACTGTCAGGATGGTTGTGAAGACATCTTAAAAGTAAGGACCCGGGACGTAAACACAATGCAACAGCTTGCTCGGCTGTGCCAGGATCCAGCATTTTAAAGTGTTTTACTTCGTGTGGCTCAGTCTGTGAATCCTGAGCTTTCTCACAGAAAAAGTAAAGCCTTGAGAAGCATAATGATAATAATGCAGGCGACTCCATGCAGGGTGATTTCAGTGAGCATCAACCGTGAGCAGAATATTCTGGCACTTTTACAATAAATGGGTTTGAATTTAATTTAAATTCCCACTTCATCTAATTCTGAGAATATTTTCACAGTTTTTTTTTTCAACAAAGCAGCTAAGATATTTGCTGAATTTTGATCTGATGTGAATGAAAGGCAAATAAACACAATGGAAGTTTTGTATTGTCCCTCAATAGATCAGATCAGATCAGATGGTTCCTCCTTCAAAAATAAGGACATTAAAGTTTTTCTCATGAAAACAGCATCATTCTCAGAAATATTGAATTTTATTGCCACATTTCTCTAAAATGTTCTTGTACAAATTGCTGGACTGAGTCAGGAAATCAAAACTCACCTCTAAGGGTTACTAACAGAAGTAAAACCAAAACCAATGGTGAAACATAGTTTGTTGTCACTTAAGTCCTAAAATTTAAATGCAGATATCTAAAATAGAGCTTTATTGAAATGTATTATACAGGGAATAAAGCTGCCTATTTCCTTCTTCATATCGCAGTTTAAGAGAAAATACAGTTTTTACATTATAGGGGTAAATAATTAAAACACAAATAATACAGTTTAGATTCAGAAAAAACAAACACTCCTAAAGGATGAGCCAAAAACATTAAAATAATCTTTTCTCCTGTTTTTTCAAAGCAGCAAAGGAGTTTTAATACTACTTTCCAGAAATCGAAAGTATGTAAAGAATACTCTGACTACTAATTTCTGTAAACGGAAAAACGGATGCTTTCATGACAATAAATAAATAAATAAATAAATCTAACAGAAAATAAGCTAAACAGATGTGTGACTGGCTCTGCAGGATGGAGCGAGGACTAACATTTTCCTCACAGGATCTTTGGGGGAAAGTAAATCAGATTTGTAGTGGCAGCTTGTCAATAGGAGGCGCTAGGCCAAAAAGAAGCGGACAGATTAGACATTAATGACTAAAAACTACCACTTGTTTTCTCTCATAAAATGTTTCTAACTTTTTCAGCATTCCCATTCACAATTGGGGGTGGTTCTGTGTGTAGGCCTCCTAATTTAAATGTGGAGGTTATGTTAATGACTTGGGGTTAAGTGCCTTGGGTCTTGGGCCTCCTGGGTCAGCAGAGACTTGTTAGCGGCTCTGTGCGAGACTCAGCAGCCACTTGCACCTCGAGAACAAAGGACACACTTTGACAACGATGCTCAGATTCTGGATAGGGAGAACAGATGGTTTGAAAGAGGGGTGAAAAAAAGCCTTCTTGGTTAAAAGAAAAGCCATCACTGAGCTTTTCAGCTTTCAAGCATCTAAAGCTCTGCTTTGAAACATATTCTAAAGAAATAACATCAGCAGTCCTATCATGATTCAGGTGGCACAGTTAACAGCCCACACCAAGCAGCAGCCTCTAACCGACTCAGGACCGTGACGGTTGGGTCGTTGATTTGCTTCTGACTTAGAAAGTGCCTACGAGGATGATCCTCCATGTGCTTAAAGCAGCAGCGCTCCAGCTGCAGATTGCTCAGTGCAGGCTGCCAGAACTGACAAAGACACCTGGATAGGTGTGGAAAAGTTCACAGAAAAGACGAGCGAAGGTCTGGTTGCCCCCGACTAAAGCCTGATTGTGGTTCTCCTCATTACCGTGTGCAAAAAACTCTCTTTCTCAGTGTCTGAGATAAATTAATAACAGATTGAAGATCACTATTTTTATTTGTTACATGTGTAGAATTAACTTTCAGGCCCTTTTTAGTGGTAAACATCACGTTGTGGGAAAATTAACTGCAGACAAACAGAATTGTGGCAGGCTGAGACTTTGGACTGCTACATTACTGTTACTCTGTAAAAGAGTTTTTTTGTGATTAAGACTTTTACCTACATCCATTCACTGCCACTAAGTTTTACACTAACACTGCTTGGCTTGATAAAATAACATAATATGGTAACAGATGTTAGGAAATAAACTAGAATGTAAATAAAAGCCCATGAAATAATACGCTTGTCAACATTTTGATTACATTATAAAAATGCATGCAAAGTGTTAATTTAGAGTCATATGTGTAACAACGCTGCAACAGCAACGTCAAAATGCTCAATTAGAGCTAGGGACGTTGATTTTTAAGGACGCTAACCAGATACATAAACACTAGAAGTGCAAAGCTAGCAAGCAGAAACTAACAAGGAACGAGCACAAAGTGGCGTTACGTGAGCGCATCAGAATGGTTGGGATGTGGGACAACCAGTAGATAAGGTGA
The DNA here is from genome assembly GCF_011125445.2 of Fundulus heteroclitus. Classification (NCBI taxonomy): domain Eukaryota; kingdom Metazoa; phylum Chordata; class Actinopteri; order Cyprinodontiformes; family Fundulidae; genus Fundulus; species Fundulus heteroclitus. The sequence continues at coordinate 2,784,726 of NC_046371.1, read as the reverse complement.
TAAACCCAGAACCTGAGGGACAGAGGAGGGCGTGGCCAGGACGAGACGAGAAATCTGATTGGTTGTTTTTATTTGGACAGAACGGTAGAGATTGCTTAGAGTTTTTACAGGCCTGCAGCTCTTACAGAGATAATTTCTTTAATGTATTGACTACTTTCAGGATGGATGAATGATTTTATTCAGTATAACAAAAAGTGTTTCTGAACAGGTTTACCAACTATAGCTTTAATAGTGTAAAGCTGGACTATCAGTTGACTAACAAGCTGCCCAGGGTGCACCCTGTCTCTTGCTAAATTACCGCTGGAGATGGCCATCAGCACCATACCCCCCCCCCCCCCCCCCCCCCCGGCAACTCTGCTAGCATAAGTGGGTTGAGGAAATGGATGTATGAACTATTAGTCTATTATCAGCCGGGATTTCAGCCTCTCACTGCAGAAAAACTCAATTTCAGCACGAGGGCAACTGTTTCTCTCTTCCTTGTTCTATTTACAACACTGTATGAGGCTCTGATTACACGCCATCTGTTGCAGCACCGATTTGAGACGAATATTTTTATATTCATAAATAAATTCATTGCGTCGTAAGAAGTCTCCCCCAGTGGCATTCTGATGATGGCAAACTAATCGGTCTGTATACACAAGATAAAATCTTTCTCACTCCAAATGCCTTCTCCAGACTGCTGAATACTTGAGCTGAAAGGCCCAACGCTAACCCAGAAAGTTCTGAAAGGGGACGCAAGAAAATAAGCTTGCTTCACTTAATTTTTCAAAAGATCCCAGGCTGCGCTCACAGAAACTTGAAGTATTTCTTGCATGCAGCCTCAGGTCAAGATCATGTTCAGTAGCGCTGTCCTTCTGCGACAAACTAAGTTATTAGACATTTTGTGTTGATAAAGAGCAGAAAATAGCTGCATGGGTGGGTACAATGCTTTAATTTAATTGGCCTAACTGTAAGATGTGAAGCACAGAGGATCAGCTCTGTCTTTTTCGCAGACAATAGCCTCATCCTGGCCCCTCTCTTGTTTCACAGGTCATGCCCGTTTATGGGAAAGAAATTATCGGGTGCTGTGGAGATAGAGCGGGAGACGGGAGAGAGATATAGTACTCTGCTAACCGCCCAGCCAATAAGGACATACATAAACATTACAGCAGAGGATAGGTTTACAGGGGCAGGTGGTGAAAGGTTGGTTAAGTGGAACAGAGAGCTAGTAAAACACAAACAGTCTGGCCTTTAATCACGTTCTGGTGGAGCTTTCAGTAGTGATCTGATTAGATGCAGACACCGGGCTGCCTGTGATGTATGTGGGAGGAACCAAGCAATCAGACTTTACAGCTCGCACCCCACCCACCGCCTCTCCTACTCCATCACTTTCCCGACGCAGGAGATAGCAGCCGAGCAGATTCCTGACCACATTGCTTTCCAAGCGTGTTGTCTGGATGCACCATATGGCGCAGGCTATCAGCGTGGCTCCTTCCAGCCCCACAGCACACATTCATGAGTAAACAGAGCAAGAGGATTGGCTCATTTCGCTTCCCACCATCAAGGTGTATGAGTGTTCTTTCCAAGAATGCATGGAAGACAGCAGTTAGGAGATGCTATTATGAGGTTTTTATAACAGGATATAAAAAGTGCAGTCAACTGTAAAAACAAAAAACAAAAAAACCAACAGACAATTCTGACTTTTAAAAGTAAATCTGCTAAAGAAACTGACAAAAAACAGGAACTTTAGCTTCTGTATGTTTTGTTAAACACGGTTTTACAAGAAAGAATAATTCTGACAATTCATCCAAAGATAGATGCAGATCAACAATTGTATCTTTAACCTAATTTACTTCTATGTCTATTCTGCTGAGATACTCCAAACTTTCATAAAGAGGTGATGGAAGCCAAACCACCACAATTCAAGAATTACCCTTTAAGTATTGAGCAACTCGATGGGGTTCAAAATTGTTTTGTTTTTGAAAGCGCAGTAGTTTTTTATTTTACAAAAAAAGGCCATTGGATCCACAGCCAGCTTAAAGGCAAGGCGAGTTTATTTTTAAAACACTTTTCAGTAACAGGACGATTCAAAGTGCTGAGGAAAGAAAATCATTACGTTCTGGTTCTGGTTCTGCAGAGTAGCCTGGAGCCAGAAGACCTGAGTGGTCTGGAGGGTTGATGCCCTGATAACAAGTCTGTGATGCATTTAGGTGCTAATTCAGGGATTTATAGACTAACAGAAGGATTTTAAAGTCTATTCTCTGAGATACAGGGAGCCATGGAAGGACTTCAGAACCGGGTCCATGTTCTCTACGTTCTTAGTCTTAGTGAGGACTTCAGAACCGGGTCCATGTTCTCTACGTTCTTAGTCTTAGTGGAAGGACTTCAGAACCGGGTCCATGTTCTCTACGTTCTTAGTCTTAGTGGAAGGACTTCAGAACCGGGTCCATGTTCTCTACGTTCTTAGTCTTAGTGGAAGGACTTCAGAACCAGGTCCATGTTCTCTACGTTCTTAGTCTTAGTGGAAGGACTTCAGAACCGGGTCCATGTTCTCTACGTTCTTAGTCTTGGTGAGGACTTCAGAACCGGGTCCATGTTCTCTACGTTCTTAGTCTTGGTGAGGACTTCAGAACCGGGTCCATGTTCTCTACGTTCTTAGTCTTAGTGAGGACTTCAGAACCGGGTCCATGTTCTCTACGTTCTTAGTCTTAGTGAGGACTTCAGAACCGGGTCCATGTTCTCTACGTTCTTAGTCTTAGTGAGGACTTCAGAACCGGGTCCATGTTCTCTACGTTCTTAGTCTTGGTGAAGACGCAGGCAGCATCGTTCTGGATCAGCTGCAGCTGTTTGATCCACTTTTTAGGCAGATTCTAGTGAAGATAAACACATGGATCAGTTTTAACCAGATCCTGCTGAAATATCAGTCCTTTAATCCTGGAAATATTCTTCAGGTGCTAGAAGGTCCACTTTGTAAAAACAATAAGTAAACACCATAGATGTCCAGTAGACTGTTGTGAATATGAAACAGGCTGTTTTACTGACCTAAAGACACCTTAGCAAACAGGAATATACAGTATCAACGAGGTGCGTTGTGGTTTATTGGTTTTACAGAAAAATTGCTGGAGAAGTGCAGTAAATTAGAGGCAGGCCGGGGTTCACCACAGAACTTTTAAATCCGTTTAAAGGGTGCTGGTTTGGTGGGTCTCCAGGCTCCTGCTCTTCGACATTGTTGTTCCTGACGACCATAGTGGATACCTCCCAACAGGTTCATCCCTCTTAGAGCTTCCGTTTGAAGCTTTGGTAACACCATTGCTGTCTTTGGTGACCATTCTGGCCTTCAACATTGGGGAGAGTCTTGTTCTGAAATAGAACCGATGCTGCGGATGTAGTACGGCACACCGTGGAAGCAGAGGAAGCAGAGCCGGCTGGCTTTTATAGAGAGCCCGTGGTTCGCTAAGCTGGCGACAGTAGAATCCAGACAGAGCTATAAATCTGTCTCTCCTTTCCATGCTGTGGTCTTGTGAGTTACCCGTACCAGGCCCAACAAACTGCAGGGTCCAACCCTGGTGGCACATTTCTGTTAGTTCCCTCAAGTCCAGGACAAAACCGCCCTAACAACCTAAAGGTTTTTGATTCCTGATTCTGCTTGGTGAGGGACTCTTCTCACCTGTCTGCATGGAGCCAATTTAATTGTAGCAATTACTGCAGGTTTTAGTTTTCTACCTTAATCAGCATTCCACATTTTTGTTTTTATTTCTATGCACCATAATGTTTATTTGTATTTTATTACTGTTTTTATAGTTTCTACTACATATTGTAGCTGGGAGGAGCTTAATTAGTGAAGCACAAAGGTTGTTTGTGTGATGGAGCTGCAGCTTCCCAGCAGGCACTGCAGGGCCTCTTTAGCTGCGTGTTGTCCCTTCCTCACTTATGACGTTAAATCAGTTTACATTATTTTAGCTGCATAATAACTAACATTAAAATTCCTACTAGGCTGATTACTGTGTGAGTTTTATGGTCCTCAAAAACTTTGTGTTGAAGTTTTTAATCTGCCACGGGGGCCTGGGAGAGAGCGGGTCCCTTTGTCTGTGCATTTAATGCCAGTACCCCATGTTACTGGATTCTAGGTTCACTACAAATACAAACTAATGGATTTTTGGGGAAAATTAGCTATTTATGCCCCATTTAATAACATTTTAAAGGAATGCTAGTTCTTTTTTTCCCGTTTTTTCTTTAATTTGTGAGTAAAATCACACAGTAACGTTTCTTTCATTTGTCTTTTTTGCCACTTTTTTTTACCAATTGAAATGTTAATGTAATCGTTTAAATTGTGTTAGTTTGAGCATAACTTTAGGTAATTTTATGACATATATATATCTATATAGATATATATTAGCAGGAAAACAAGGAGAAAAATAAAATAAAATGGATAATTGTAAATAGATAATCAAAAATATATTGTTTAACTTAGCAAATTAAAGGTAGAAATATATTAGAATCCCTTAAAAGGCTCTAAATTACACAAAATATCACAAGAACATCATATAACTCTCAAAGTCTCTGCACCGACATGATCTACATGCAAATCTAAATCTGTATGAATCTATAACGTCAATTTAAATCCATCTAAAAGATGATACGTCCCAACTCTGTGGGCAAAGCCTAGTTTCATCATTATAACAAATCAAAATACAGAGTTTACTTACAAACTGATAAGTGAAAAAAAAACACTTTTATCCAACGTTTCATGCCACCAGACTCCTCTTTCTCAACCTTTTGGCACTTTATGTCTGAACGTTTTAGGCTGACCCAGCTTGTCAGCGTCTGCTTCCCACCCTCACAGCTGTCTAAGCTGCTGTCATGTACCTTCCTCCCTGTCGGGCCCCGTGGCATCTTTTTTTCATTAACTCGATATTAGCCTCTGTGCAATTAGGTCTACACCTACGCTGACTGGGAACTGGAGTGATTTGTGCAGAGCCACTCTGGCACGAAGCTGGTAGCCATGTTTCTCTTCTCTTGTCTGTGCATTATCGCGCGAACGCATCACGCAGGTGTACAGTCAAGCAGATACTTCTGAAAATACAGACTTAAGTGGCTTAATTTGCTTCAAATATCTGGCAAAACTTTTTTTAATTTGTGTGTTTTTATTGTGTTAGATGTGACCTCCAAATGTTTAACCACTTGAATCACAATCTTCCTTCTGTGTTTGTTTAATAAGACTTAAACTTAACTTTATTTGTGATTTTCTACCTTAAGTTGGGCTCTTTAGTGAAATAAAGGAAAGCTTTAAAAGCATGAACACAAAGAATGACACCATTGAGAATAAATTAATATTTTTCTTTCTTACTATTCAAAGCTATGAACATTTTTCTATGAGTCAGAGCCAAAAAGGCAGCCAAGGAGACCTGTGAGGGTGATGAACCTGGCTGAAACAGTTTTAGTGCTTTAGAATCATTCTGGATTACAATAACAGTGAAGTAATTAACTTTAACCCTTACATGATAAGACTAAGCTTTTATCTTTTTATCATGAGCCTGTTTGCTTTATGTGAGCCTAGATGGTCTGCAGACAGGGTTTTAAATGCATATCAGGAAGATGTAATAGTTCACTGGTCAGTCAGTTATTTGACCAACTCATAATTACAGTAGCCTACCATGCAAAAGCTTCTTTACTTTGTCACAATACAGTCACACACATCCTGATGTATTTTATTGGGATTTTACGGTATGTGACTGACTTCTCAATCCTTTGCTTAAGAAGTCACCAAATTAGTAAGTGAGCCAAGTCTGTGTGGATTCAGACGTTTTGTTAAGACCTAGAATGTAGCAGGGTCAGCTTATAAAACAGTAACCCAAGCTGTGAACAACACTCAATTCTGTTAAAACCAATAATCTAGAGAGAGAAAGAGAAGAACAGCACAACACGAATCCCATGGCAACTCTGGAGGAGCTGCAGAGATCCACAGCTCAGGTGAGAGAATCTGTCTACGGGAGGAAAACAAATCTAGCCGAGTGCTTAGGTGAAAGCCGTTGTGGAAAGAAAACAGACGTCCTGATTCCATTTTACTCAAAGCATCCAAAGGGGGACATCCATAAAGCAAAAGCACTGTGTGGAGGACAACCGATGCCCTTAACAGACCATTTTCACAGTGAAACACGGTGGTGGAGGCATCATGCTGTGGGGATGCCTTTCTTTAGCAGGGACAGAGTATAAATGCTGAGAATCCTGGAGGAAAACCAGACACAGACTAAACAGCAGAGGTTCCTCCTCCAGCAGGACAACGACCATCAGCGCACAGCCAGAAAGACGAAGCCCTACCGTTAGATCGTAGCATGGCCATGTTGGGACGGTCTGCACCTCAACATAACGGACGGTCTGTGGCAGAGCTCAAAATGTGACACTTACAGCTATCCCTGCTGCGATGGAAGCTCAGCGTAAACCTCACGGTTTGCTTTTAGAAGATTGGAGACCACTCTGTGTTGGTCTGTCAGGTTTTTTCCTGTGTCATTGAAAGGCTGTAACTGGGCAATTTCAAGGACACCGATGGGCTTTTATAGACGGTGTCACTATGAGCACAATCATGTTTGAGAATGTCTGCAGTCACTGGAATGACAGCTGGCCTTTGGCACGTCGTTGCTTCGACCCGCAGCAGTGACTGGGCGTGGGCGATCTGCTGGGATTCCTTGGATGGGATCCTGATGGCTTTGGGGTAGCGGCGCCATCATCGAGGCGCTGAGGCTGAAGCGGAGCATCTCACGTGGAGAAAGGGTCGCTGGAGTTGTCCGTCTCTGCAACTGGCTGAGCACGTGTGCAACAGATGGAAGGCAGCGCCATGTGCCACAAGCAGCTGACGCAATCCGTCACAGCTGTCCGTGGAGCCGGGGGCGAGCCGAGGAATCGCAGGGTATGGAGACGTGCTCACAGGTGGTGTGTGGACTGAGGAGTAAACGTTCTAATTGCTCGCCGTCTGGCTGGGCGCTCTCAGCGTTGTGACTCCAGCTGATTAGACGGGCCTCCGAGCGGCAGACCCCACACTCACGCACCTCAGGGTTTCTTCCTTCAAAATCCATAACTTTGATTTTCTGCCCAGCAGCTGAAACCCAGCAGCCACACCCCTCGTCCCCCCCCCCCCGCCGTGAACTTTTCACCGCTGAGAAACGGAACTCCAGAAAAAGATCAGACGAAAGGTCCAGAAGTGCTTCGCTATGCGGGAAAATTTTGTGTTTTTCTTTCTTTGATAAAATATGAATCTGGTGAAAACAGAGATATTTACCATAGTCGGTTTTAAAGGTCTGGAAATCCATTCAAAATTAAACAAACTACAAATGATAAAAATAATTGAGTTTTTTGACAAAAAACAATCAACTCAAAGCAAAAGAAACGCTCCTTAAAATAATGCTGAGGAGAGTCATCTTTGCATATTATTTAGAATCATAAACATCCAACATGCAGCGCTGTAAATATGTTCTTTCTATGATTTTATGTCACACTTGTTTCAGATAATCAAAGTTTATTAACACAGATAATCTGGAGAAAACAGAACTTGCAGCTTTGTCCAGCTCCTAAAGCAGCAAAGCAGCCCAGATCATCACACCACCTCCGCCGTGCTTGGCTGTTTGTACGATGTTCATCAGAAATGTGTTAATTTTACAGCAAATGTAACACAAGGCACCAAAAAGTCACATTTTCTATAATGATAATGGTTATCACTGTGGTTGTATGGAGTCCAAAAGGCAGAAATGGCTCTCTGCTCCTGACTTTGTTTGGCATTTCTTTTTTAATTACTTCAGATTGGAGCATGATGGGTTGCTTATTGTGACCTTTCAACCTTCTTCATGCTGCCAGACAGGGTGCATTTAAGATATTTCTGCACTGTATAGCTCTAATAAACATCAGGCCTGTGTGGAACTGGTCAAATATTTTCCAAAACAATGAGATCATCATCAGAGTTAATTAATTAATTATTGGTTATTTCTTAATAGACCTGATTGGTTTGGTTAGCTTCCTCTCCCTCAGGAAATGTCTGAGTTGACACTCATTTAAAAACTCCTTAGGTTATGTGTCTTATATGAACATTTATTTGCTTTAAATGTGAGATAAAACCAAAAACAAGAAATCAGTGGGGAAATTCCTTTTTGCATCATTGATATCATGTGATGGAGCGGGGAATAGTCCAAGTTGTAGCCTCATCACACCGCCTTCTCTCTTTGATTCCTTTTGGGTGTAGCTTTGTTTTATCAAGGCTACATTTGCTTACACTTGTTCTTATTTACAAGTTTCTGCTTTTGTCAGAAAGCCAGAAATTATGAAACCTGGACCAAACATGTTCCAAAGATTAACATTTCTCCTTGCTGTCAATTCAAAAGTATCGTGAGCTCAAGACTCGTCTCTGACAAAACCAACAATTACAAACATAAAGCAGCTTTTTAAATACTTCTGCCATGCTCACAGAAACGGTGATCAGAAAGAAAAAATCAGGAGTGGCAGATGGAAGTGAAGACTGACCATGACGCACAGCCAGATGCTGAGCATGAGGGGAAATATTACAACTCTTTCCTGCATAAAGACGCTAAAAACTGTCCTAAAACGCTTCCATGACTCCCCAACTGAATGTTATTTACTGTCAGCACGATGAGCAGCACTCTGTTCAGCATCTTAGGTAGAAAATAAATAAAGCAACCTGCAGTTTTTGAGTCCTGACAAAGTATTCCAACGTGCCTGTTTGGTCATACGCAGCATTGCTCAGATGATTCAGGATGACCTTGTGATTTCAAACAGATTTCCTTCTTTGGATTCTAAACAGCTTCGGTGCATTACGGGCCACGCTCAACAGACGTCGTACATCTCAGAATTTAAAGAACGCAACTGTCAATCTCCCTTAAACTGTGAAAGGGAAAGCTGCAGGAAGTTTTTATGCACTGGAAATCAAAATCTTCCCCTTCTTCTCTTCCAGATTTCATTTATTCCATTCTTTGACTGCGCTATCTGCAATCATCCTGTCTGCCAACGGATGGTGAGGTGATGTGCTGCTGATACAGCTTTGAAAAGAGCTGTCAGCCCCCCCCCAAATGATAGCGTGGAACAAAGTCAGGGACATGTGATTGGGATTCAATTAGAACTCCATTTGTTAGCTTGTTGGAGCGCGTCGCTCAGCACTGAGGTCACCAACCCATGTCAGTAAAAGACTGTGTAAAGAAAAATGTTTTGCTCTAATCTAATCTCTTAGAAACACAATTTGGTGCCGAGATGATGTCTTTAATAAGCAAAGAAGCAACAGAGCACCGCATTAGGTTAAATGGAAGGGGCCGTCGTTTCTTAAGAGCTCAACAACTACTTCTGTACTTCTGTTTTTCCATTGCAACCTGATTTGCAATGTTGTGCAAGCCTTATATATTATTTCACATGTTATATCGATCAAGTAATATTTAATCTAGAAAATCAACCACTGATCCTGTCTGCACTGACAGTAGACTGACACCCCAGAGGTTGTCATAATGTCAGTATTTCTGGGTTGAAACTACATCTAAATTACATCTGCAGTGTGCATAAATGTTTAAACTAAAAATCATGCAACATCTGTATTAAAACTGTGATGTTTAGTAGATGTGAAGCTGATTTAAACCTCTAATTGATCAAAACTGTCAAGAGTAAATGAAAACTTGCAATAAGGGGAAAAAAAAATCAAAACCTGAGATCTTTGCTTCCAAGTGCTACACTTCAATAATCTCAAGTCAATTCATGTTACAGCTGAGATATGTCCGCAGCAACAACCAGCACACACGTTTCTTCTTAGATTACTACACCATTCTCCTGGTAAATGAACGTAAAATGATGAACAGCTGATTAAGTTATCGCCGTTGGAGTGAACAGGTTTTTTAGCTCGATTAGTTTGAGTCTCAAGGAAAGGAAGTATCCAAACCAAAGGCTGGAACTGAACTGAAGGGGGATCGGTTCTGTCATGCAGATCTTGTTGTCTGGGTCAGGCCAGCTTGATGGTTTCTGTGGTTTTGCCCTCAGGTGTTCTCAGTGCTACTACTACTGCAATAATGAACAACCTTCTTCCTGCACAGCAGCTAAAAGCTCCACATCCAAAGATCAAGAAATGTTTGTGTCAAAATGTCCGTGCTCCGAAGCGCCATCTAGCTGCTGCTGCTGGACTGGAAGTCCTTTTTTTGGTTAAGTAGATCACATCATGTGTTTATGTTAAGTCTTGTCTGCTATTATCCTCTCTAACATAGAAAGTACTCCTGGGTCAATGTGAGCTTCTGTGCTTTCTGTGTCTCTGCTCTGTCTTGTCTAACATAGAAAGTACTCCTGGGTCAATGTGAGCTTCTGTGCTTTCTGTGTCTCTGCTCTGTCTTCTCTAACATAGAAAGTACTCCTGGGTCAATGTGAGCTTCTGTGCTTTCTGTGTCTCTGCTCTGTCTTCTCTAACATAGAAAGTACTCCTGGGTCAATGTGAGCTTCTGTGCTTTCTGTGTCTCTGCTCTGTCTTCTCTAAGCCCCAGTGGGTGGAGGCAGATGAGCGTTCACACTGAGCCTGGTTCTGGTTCTGCTGGAGGTTCTCCTCCCTGTTAAAGGGGAGTTTTCCTCTCCACTGTCGCTTCATGCATGCTCAGTATGAGGGATTGCTGCAAAGCCATCAACAATGCAGACGACTGTCCACTGTGGCTCTACGCTCTTTCAGGAGGAGTGAATGCTGCTTGGAGAGACTTGATGCAACCTGCTGGGTTTCCTTAGAGAGGAAACTTTCTCACCAACCTGGAGGATCTGATGGAGTCTGACTTTGGAAAGAGCCTTGAGATGACGTGTTGTTATGAATTGGTGTTATATAAATAGCATTTTATTGAACTGAAATTGTCAAGCTGTCCACCAACACTTGTTTAAATAAACCTTGAAGAAGCTTCCATCATTTTTACATCATTTGTGTGGCAACCTGGAGCAATTTTTTATTTTTGGTGGTCCCATATACATACTGAGTGGTGCGACTCAGCCTGCTAACATTTAGCTGACCTCAGATCTCTCAGTACCACACTGTATCACATTGCAGCCTGGAGCAAACAATGAGAAATGCATTGATGATTAAGATTATTAATTCTCACGATAGTCAGATTGTCCATCAGACCCCATCACAGATCAACACTTTTAACAGGTGTTTTTCTACCAAGCGCACTGAGGAAAACAATGCAAATATTGTAAATATTTCATCAAATGGGAGCATGGTAAGATTAAAACTTAAACCCTTCTTGCAGTCGAGCAATAACACGCCCAATAACCACAGCAGTTCTATTGTGCAGCTTCAATAAACCAGCCAATTAACATTTTTTTTGTGTGTTTCAGTTGTTGGTGTGAAACTGTGGAATAAACTGAATGAGGATTTTAAGTTATGTCCTTTCTTGGTGAACTTTAAAAGAGCTTTAAAATGTAAAATGATAAAATCCTATGTTGTTACGTAGATTTGAAGATTTATATACATACTGTGAAGAACCTGGTAGGTTGTAAAGGTTGTAAGCATAAAACAGGTTAGGCAAGAATAAGCTTTGCTTCAGCCTATTCCTTTTATTGGTAAATTGTGGGTTTATTTGTTTATTGTTGTTTCTTTTACTATTTCCTGTGTTTAATGTTGGATCATTTACCAAAAATAAAGTAATTGATTGATTGATTGATGTATTTTTATGTAAATAGGTTTCTATGAAAGCCAGGCAAAGTCCTTTTTCCATGGTTCTGAGTAGTGAGGGCGCTCCTGATGGGAAGCCCAGTGTTTGAGGATGACATGCCGCCGTCGGTCTGAGACGACCACGATGAATTTCAGAAAGAAAGGAAAGCTCCATGACGGATCACATCACAGAGCAGGAGGCTGACACCGGATACTCCCCATGGAGAAGACCCGCGGACCCCAGGACACTGGGTTTATCTGGTTATGGGGGCGGGGGGGGGGGGGGCTCCGTCCTTTCAATAAATGCACAGAGGCGGCCAGCCAGCAGCAGACGGGAGCATTTAAGGCGGGACTCGTGCGGCGAGGGGCTTGGACGGCGTCCAGAGAGTCAAGCGAAGCGGCTTAATCACAACCAGATTTGGAAATTTAAAATGAAAACCAAATGGGGGGCGCTTGTAAATTTTTGAGCTCTTTGAAATGCGAGACTTCAACTTTGTAAGGAGTCATAAAGTGTGTGTGTGTGTGTGTGTGTGTGTGTGTGTGTACAGACTATAGGCAGCTTTTATTATCTGAAACAACACCACAAAAGAATCATTACAGTCATGTCCTATCACTATACTAGCTGTCATGTTCACAACATCCTCAACCATGAAAGAGATGCTGACAGGTTCATTTCAGCTTTATTTACTCCTCTGAGTTACTGTGACCGACGTTTGCCGCCTTGTAGTCCCAAACACTGAGACGAAGAGTGAGTTTTTTTAGACCACTTGTTTAAATTGCCAAATACTTTCCTACAAAAAAAAAAAAAAGAACACTGTGGTCATACGTCTTTTTACTGCAAAGAGGGATCATTTATTTACTGGAGACAATTACAGGGAGGTGGTCTAGATGAATTTAAGGCAGCCTGTAACTGAAATGCACCATTAGGTCCACCAGGAGCTGTTAAGCAAACCAAAGCAACTGGGTAATTAGAAAGAAGATTCTTCCCAAAACTCCATGCAGAAAGAGAAGGTTGAGAAATGCTCAAAAGAAATTATAGTGGTCCAGAATGTATGGATGCGTAATTTCACTTTCAATTATATAGTTAAAAAAATAGCTTCTCTGGCCAAAACAAACGTAATCTAGACCCTAAAGCGTTGCTGGAAAATTAGGACTGACTCCTTGACAACATACACACAAGGTTACCACACAGTTCTTATATTAGTCTAAGTTATTTCAAAATGTAAAGGTCAGACTGGATTCAAGAGACAAGAAGTACAAAAGCAAAATAGTAGATGTGTTCTTAGTCTAGACTGGAACGACTTTACAAAACCAGGAAGAGATTTCTGGAAACAAGAACTGTGCATTTTCTCTTCCTGGGTAAGATTTATACATTAAAGGATCAAACATGCACACATCCACCCTTCACATCTTCAGGTTAGAGGGTTTGTGTTCATATTCCTCTATATCTCCTAGCAATTGCTCCTTAACCACATACTTCTCGTAGCCATCAGCAGCTCCTCACGTCCTTCCGGATATTTGACCACCAAGATCGTCTTATTGGCAGAATCGGTTGTGATTTTCAGACTCATCATATTGTGATGTTGGAATATTTGACTGTATGCAAGTTTCAATCGTCTCCCAACCTTCCAGCACAAACCTGCCTCCAGTTTGTTGGTCAGCAGTGATTTTAGGTCTGTGGATCTCATTCCAAACATACTTCTTGTCTTTTTGGCCAAATACAAACCTTTATGTTGGTCATTCTAATTTCCATTTCCTCAGTTCCCCTGCTAGGCTCGATATAAGATCTGGATCATAGGAGCCTTGTGGCCAATTCTGGATATTTATATTTATATGTTCATCAATATGTGTTGTTCCTTTTAAACACTGAGTTGTGTCCAAGTTTCAACCACCTGGTTGTTGACTGAGATGAAGTGCAATAATTTAGTGGAAGTCCTCCCTCTTTACTCCATTATTCCATCCAGTTTGTACGACTTAAACTTTTCTCCACACCAGAGTCTTTGATAAAGATAGAGACTCATTAGAACCAGATGGCACTAAACTGGATAAAAACTAAAAAGACAGATCATATTTCTCCTGTTTTTTTTCTTTTATTGGTTCCCTGTTGAATCCAGAACAGAGCTTAAAATTCTTCTTCTAATGTATAAAGCCCTTAATAATCAAGCTCCATCATATATCAGAGCTCTGATTACCCCGTATGTTCCTAACAGAGCACTTCGCTCTCAGACTGCAGGTCTGCTGGTGGTTCCTAGAGTCTCTAAAAGTAGAATGGGAGGCAGATCTTTCAGCTATCAGGAACCAACTCCCAGTTTTGAACACCCCGTCTACTTTAAAGACGATGCTTAAATCTTTCCGTTTTGATAAAGCTTATAGTTAGAGCAGCTTAGGTTATTGTTGTGGTAAATAAATGATAACCCATTCCCCGGTTACTTATTAAATAAAAGGCAACAGTGATTCCACCAAGTTCAGACAAAGACAAAGTAATCACACCCCTGGCTAGGCCGCAGCCAGCCACTCTATCTGCCCTCAGCTCCGGTCTCCGTTGAATCTGTCCACCTCCTTCTCACACTCTTCTATATCGGCTGACCAGAGCAGAAATAACACCAGCATCTCAAACCCAAACAGTCTTACACAGAAAATATCCAAGCGTTGACCTTGTTTTTAACCAGAGTAGAGTGCAGCTTTTTTCAGAGTCTTCTCCCTGAAAAAAAGCTGCTTACATGTTTCGAAGGATATAGATCAGAGGTGATTTTAATACCTCAAGTTTTAATAATTCCATGAACAGTTATCCTGAGCTATCTCTGAAGTTACACTGCTATAGGAGGACATTAAGACTACTTTCTCTCCCTCTGCTGAATTCTCCTGCTATTCTCCAATTTTCCATAACTTGCTGATATTTCAGCTTTTAACCGTATGTTCTCTCTGTTTTTTCTCTTTATTTAGTTTTTAGCAGCTACATCTGGTCAGGCGTTCTGTTTAACAGAAGGGTTTGATAAACTTAACTACATTGTTTGAAAACCAGGATCGATTTGATTTTATGTATCTGATTCTGTCTGTATGATTCAATCTAGTTTTTCTGTTTGTTTTTTTGAAAAAGTCCCTTTGGCACCATATGAAAAAGTGTAGCTGAATTACACAAAATAAACTAACAAGTTGACTGAGTTTGACTAAACATTGTGAAAGACGGACGGTTTAAACACCAGTTGAAGAGACAAAGTAGACTTATGTACCATCTGTTTTAATAAAAGCTTCCACTTATTACACATCATACTTTTATCTCTCTTTTCCATTTTTTTTTATCAATTTTATGACTTGTATACTAAGACAGTAAAACTTAACAGACAACTCACCTTTTGATGAAAAGATGAGAAGATATCAACAGGAGAGCCAAAGGAGCAGTGGGTGGAGAGAGAACGAGAGAGAAAAAAAACGTGGTTAACATGTGAACAACTTCAAAACAGTCTAAACAGCAATGAACTTCCATATGCAAGGTGAACGATGCAGAAGAGACGTGAAGCTGTGCAGCAATACAACCACGTTATGACTTCCTATTCTGATTTCTATTTTAAACTGACCTTTAAATAAAGTCAGAGACTGAGGGGATCTGTAGCCTGTGTCCTTACTCCTCATCACCTTTTCCCCAGAGAAAGGCTCCTACCATTTATCATTTAAGTGCTAATAATAACGGCTCACCTGCAAGGGAAGTGGATCACCCTCAGAAAGGTGCACCTTTAAGCTCTACTGATTTGTTTTCCATCAGTTTAATTACCACCACATAAAAGGCAGAGTGCTGTGACAAAGTATTTGCACCTCACGGATGTATTCTGGATTCTCTTGTCAGATAAAGATAAATAAATTAAACTTTCCAGTGACTTTAAATTAACAGGACAAAACAGCTATCCTAACAAAGCTGGCCTCCCTGATAAAAAGTAATTTCCCCTAAACTTAATAGATATTTGTGCAATCCTTGGTGGAGACAAACGTGCATTGAGCCTTTAAATGTACCAGATCCAGTTTCCATCCACATGGCGTCCTACATCTCTACTTCCTCTGACCTATTAAACAAAATCACTGACGAGGCTTAGCTCCCTTGGGTCCATCCTGGCCCGGGGTCTTTCTGCACGGAGTTTGCATTTTCTCCCACCTCGTTTAGGTGTCACCACAGAAAGTCATTAGAAGTTGAGCACAGAGTTGGTACATATTTTGCGCAAGTTAGTGTACACCGGATGCAACTAGGTCCCCTGAATTAAAATCATAAATCATAGACTTAATCCCCTATACCACAGAGGGACGAAATTTGGGAAAATTCAATTAAGTATAATAATGTGAACTAAGTATTGGTCAACACTAACTCCTAACACTTAATTAATCTCATGTTGCTAACCAAAGGAACATGCTAAACTTTTCCTTGTATTAAAAGCGCATTTAAAAAGTCAGTTGATGGAAGATGGGTTGACCAACGGCGCCAGTCCCCACAGACTGGGATCTACTGACCATAAGTCGTTCTTGACAATTTATCAGGGAACTGTGATGCTCTGCAAACTAACAAAGTGCTAGGCTGGTAAAGTCATGTGTTAACATTTGTGTGTGTGTGTGTGTGTGTGTGGAAATAAATGAGCCAGGGAATAGTTGTGCAATGTGTTCAGCCTCTTCAGAAAATTCACGACTTAAAAACAAGCGTGTTGTAAATAACTGTGGTCAGTGAGCGGTCTAGAAATTGGTTTTGCTGCCAAAACTGAATTGGTAATGCTGTTGGATGCTGCTAAAATGTTTTTCATTATGACTGGAGAAATAAATAAGGAGCTGGGACAGTTCAAACACTGTCGTTAAATAAATTGTCTCTGCAAGAACACAGACAGGCAAAAGGACCTCTTCTTTATTCTTTATTCAACCACCACCTAAGAGTGAACCAACGAACAGCTTTAGTTCAACATTTTCACTCTATACTGTTGCCTTTCTTACGCCGTCAAGGAATCACAGAAGAATTTCATTCACCCATGAGTTCCAATTTAATTTTTAACTTTTAGTAAATTCACTTCAATTAAAATTCAGTTTACTCCCAAAGCATCAACTTAAAACAAATATCAGGTCAATGTTATTTAATTGACAAACAGATAAAATTCTTCTCCAGTTATGCCGTATCTAACTTGACCTTAATTCACATAAAATGTGTCATTTGTCATCTTGACCTATAGTTTCATTCAATTATATCCAAACCAATATTATCGCACCCATAACGAAACAGATTCAAACTCAAGTTAGAACAACTGGCCTAGGAGTAATTCTGTGCAAATAAAACACAAGTTGAGAGACAAATGTTAATCGCAGTAATAAGATACTGGAAACCAAAGACATACTGGAACGGGCAATGATGTGATCAAGTAAAGAAATAAATAAAAAAGCTCCAAACAGAAAAGAAAATCCAGGAAACACAGAAGCTGTAGGCCCAGGAGTACTTTCTATTTCAATAATATGGCCTTGGCCAACGCCCAAGTCCAAGGAAATCTTAGGAGGATGCTTAGAGTCTATTAAAGACAAGATACAAACTACTTAAAAACTTTGTAAATAATGTAAAACACATCATACGCTGTAAAATGTAAAATGTATCAGTAATTCCTTATTGTTTAGTGAATATATATATATATATATATATATATATATATATATATATATATATATATATATATATATATATATATATATATATATATATATAGATATATATATATATAGATATATATATATATATAGATATAGATATATAGCAGGGGGGGCTCTGTATAAAACCCCTGGCCACGCTACAATCATTCTCATAATGATGGGTATTATTGTTACATTTGTGTGGGTAAAAGCACATATAGGAATTAAAGGAAATTAAACTGCAGATAAGACTGCTAAGGCGGCATCAGGAAATAGAGCCATTGTTATGATGAGTAACTTAAGTAAGACAGAAATTAAAAGTATCATTGATCAAAGAAAAGTGGCAAAAGCAATGGGAAGAAGAGAGATAAGGAAAATGGTTTGTATGATTCAATGGAAAGTCGGAGAAATGAGGAAAGCAGAAAGGAACAGAAGAGAGGAAACAGTTATTTCAAGACTCAGATTTGGTCATACTGGATTAAACAAAACATTATTCACAATAGAAAAACATATTTCAGGTAGATGTGAATATTGTGGACAAGAAGAATCAGTACAACATGCAGTGATGTGTTACAAGAGATATGAAGGAGAAAGAAGGGACTTGCTCAGAAACCTTACTAAGGAGAAAGTTAAATTTGACCTGGTGGACATTCTGCAGAAGAATTAAAAAAATGACTGCTATTAATATTTATTGAAATAATTAGGAGGATTTGGTATTTATGAATTATTATTTTACATATGTTTTATATGTATATAAAACATATTTTAAAATACATATTGCCATTCTGACCCATACACCTCACCAGATGGTGGCGGTAATGCACTCGGAAAATAAACCCAAGAAGAAGAACAATAATTCTTTTCACGCGCTGCCTTAGCAGCATTGGGGAGAACACTCATGTTCCTCTGCAGAGGATCCGACAGGAGTTCAGAGAACCGCCACATATGTAGGTAGAGTCAAAGCTAAGTGCATCTCTGCCCTTTGCCAACATCGGAGCTTGAGCAGCCGACTGCAGTGGAAACAGGCTGTTTGTAAACTCTCTCAGCTTTTGCAGGAGAAAAGCTGATCTAAAAATCACCAGCTTGAAGCTGTAGCTGGAAAGCTGAGTCAAGGCACCATGGAACAGATATAGCTGAGTGTCCTGGAGGCATTCATTTTCACAGAGCAAATCATTCTTTAAAATTTCCTCAAATAATATTTTATATAACTCAGATTTGTATCATGGATGGGTTGAAACACATGAAATGTTGCTCTAAATTAGTCAAGCTAAATTAACCTTATTCCACATCCTTTAAGATGAACTTTGGTTCTCCAACTTAGATCAGCAGTGAACCAGGATTCATTGAGTCATTCTGTTTTGTCTTTTGTTTCTTTTATGTGTACATAGTTCCTTAGCTTCTGTTTTATCTTAGTTTTGCTTAGTAGTTTAGTTAAGTTTCACTAGCCTAGTAGAGAGGATGTGTTAATTCAGATAAACAGCATTCTATAGTGATGTTCATTTATTTCTGTTAATAAATTATTGAACTTGAAGAGAAGTTGTCTAGTGCTAAAATCAAGACATTCAACTATTGTCCTTATATTCTTCAACAGCTAGAAGAAAATCGACGAGAGTTGATTTGATTTATTTAGAGATGAACAACATGTCTAAATGGTGTTCCAGTTATTTCCTCACAGAAGTCTGTTTTCACAGCAGCAGTCATAAAGGAAGTCTGCCTCTCTGTCCATCTTAGTTGGAAAACCCAGCATAAAAATCAAAAGCCAAAAGCCATGGAGCACATTCTCCATTTGAAGTGCTGCAGCTTCGACAGTAAAAAAAAAAGGAGCCTTTGGCTTTTATCCTTGTAATTTAAAGGAGTCACCACCATGTCTCCTCTATACAGCTTCAGCTAACGCTGTGGTGGCGTGCAGGCTGACAGCTGAAAACAAGCACAACAGAGCAGAAAGTGTGCCAGTGGCACGGCACGCATGCACAGATAACAGGCTTACGCCTCAACCGAGACTTCTTTAGACCACAAAGTTGTTGGTTTTCTCCCTTAAACTCACTGGGTTTGCATAAAAATTTTCCAAGTCAAGGTCATAGAAAGACACAAACCACCAGATAACCCAGCTGACATGCAGGGCATGCATCGACTGCTCCCCTCTGACTGAACCTTTAGAATATACACCAGAAGAAGGAGCTTTGAAATGCGCACGTAGAATCCATCTGAAGTACTTTGAAGAGGGATTCCAAAGTACATAAAGTCATGCAGCAATGAACATGCAGTAATGTTCCAAGTCTAAACCCAAAATACTCCATCTCCCCTGGCATCAGCAATATCCCTGAAATTTGCTTGATTGGCAGAACATCTTAAGACCACATTTTAGCGCGTACACCATTAACGCACCAGAGGGACAGGTTGAACCAAAAACATTTAGTCCAACTACTGAAGGTTGGAGTGGATATTCCTAAAGGCAGCTACAGCTCTGCTTTAGCTGTTGTTGCAGTTTAAAAAGGTGTCTGTCATGCCTGACAAAATGAAATAAGTATAAAACAATGCAAACATAATGAGTCTCAAAGGCAAATGTTGACATATTTAATGCTCTTCCACAGGTTTGTTCTGTTACAGACATTTTACAAACCCTCAGTGCTGCTTCCTGTCGCAGTGCATTTCCATAGCAGGGCTATTCTTTTAATGCTTGTAAAATGCTCTGCAGCTATCTGTAATTTATATTCCGGGTTACCCAGGTCCAAGGTTATTTGAGGCTTTTAGTGTGGAGGCAAAGATTTAAAGCTGAACAACGTCTATATCTATCTATCTATATATATATCTATATATATATATATATCTATATATATCTATATATATATCTATATATCTATATATATATCTATATATCTATATATATATATCTATATATATATATATATCTATATATATATATATATCTATATATATATATATATATATATATATATATATATATATATATATATATATATCTATATATATATATATATATATATATATATATATATATATATATATATATATATATATATATTCAGTTTATGAATATCATGAAGATGCTGCATACTCTGCAGTTGGCTCCACTGCTGTGCCGAAATTTAAGGACAAAAGAAACTTTTCTGTCATGCAGCTTCAGTCCGTAGTTTAAAACCGAAAGAGAATACATTAAGCTAATTTGCACAGCATCTTTCTTTCATTAATGTTTTAGATTCATTCAAATCCAATGATCATTTTCCACAGAAAAAGAAGAACAATTTTCAGGGCCTAAATTGGATATGCAATTATCAAAACAGTTGCACACCGAGTCGCTCAAGTTTTGCGCTAATGAGCTTGCAGCTAGAACTCAGCATGGCTGTTTGACAGACTGCACTGTCCCCTCCTGAGTGTTGTTCAAACAACAAGCCATGTCTGCACGCTCTGGGAATTAGTGCCTCTGAAACCTGAAACAAAAGCCTTCAGTCATTGGTGATTGATACAGACTTTCAAGGTATATCAGATATACAACAATGAAATAAAGTACACAGTATTGTATGTCTCTGCTTCTTCATGTACAAAACTAACTGCTTTTCTTTGCACGACTGCTAAAACGTCATGCAAAGAAAAGCAGAGCGGTGCTTTGCTTTGCTTGCTTTCTTTGAAGCTTTTGAAATTGCACAGAAACTCCTAAAAGCATGTCGCGCACCTTGTATAACTAACAATCAATGGCTCAACTCTAATTGCCGAGGGAAATTATGACTTAAACAATATCTTGAAATGTTGTAAGTCTTGACATCCACACAACAAAAAAGTGATATTTTTTTAAGCTCCCCAAACTGTCTGGCAAACATCAGACACAAAGCAGCTAAGTGGCATTAAGTACCACTAAAGGCATTATGGCTTTTAGAGTTTTTTTTGTTGTGTGTCTGACGCGAGGCTCATGGTGACAGATTTCCTTTCTTTAAGGCTGGATACAAAACGTCAACACAGTTTGAGCCAAAATCATTAATAATCAGACATGGGTAATTAGTATTGGTCGCATAATGACTACCCTATCTGTGCCGGAGTTCTCTCTGACACCTTATGAGCTCAAAGACGAGGCTTGAGCCAGCCTCCGAGAAGTGATTTTCAAGTGCAAACATGGGTGAATTGGACTGAAATCATCTCTTCCCCAACTGTTGACCTTAAAGCCTCCTTGGGGCTATTGAAAATTTAATATATTTTTTATATCAGTAAGGGTCTATAATCAAGTCATACCTACGCAATCTCATTACAGCCCAGACTGCCAGATGCCTAATCAGAACCTCCATTATCTCGACTCCAGTCTTTTGTCCTGTATGGCAGTGAATTCAATTGAAACCTCATTAGAGGGCTTTATAGGGGAAATGACCCTCATGTCTTCCTGTAAATTATCTGATGACAACATAACTCCTACATCAGGATATGAGTGACCAAAGGTCTAGATACGGATACAGATAGGCTAGACCTCCAAAACAAACTCAATCATCCAGCTGTGGAGGAAGAGAGGATTCAATAGACTGCCTCAAGAAGAGCGATCTGGCTAAACTAAACTAAAAATAGTCCAGCATGATAAAGATGCTGCCAAACCACTTACAAAATCAAGTCCTATCATGTCCTAGAAGTATGTACACCGATTTTACTGCACTAATGGACTGAATAATGCATTTGTTATATTGTTATATTGCAATCAAGAGTAAAGAAAAGCTAACATTTAATGCCATTAGAATTCAGAAAGTTACTTGAATGTTGAGATAAACCCCCATATTTAAAAAGGTAAAATAATCATTGTGGAATGAAGTTTCATTGCTCTTTAAGTTCAAAAGTAAGTTAAAACTAGAAAGTAAGTCATGCTGTGACTTTCAGGTTCAGGCATCTGGTATCCCAAGGTGAGAACATCGTCAGCGCAGACAGAGCTTTTGCATATTGTGGCATGACAAAGTAATGCCGGGTATTGTTGGGATATGAGTGTGAGTGTGAAAGCTGCAGAAGTAGCACACCTCTGTACGGTATACCCAGTGTGACTGTTAATGCCCTTATGATGATGCTTTATCGTCCCATATGAAAAATTAAATACACGCTACAGTTTGATTTATCTAAAGGCATCTTGAAACGCCTAAACTGCGTCCATTTAAAAACTACTGTTGGGAAGCTGCAGGTGGCTTTCCTGTTAAATACTCCTATGCAGCTAATGTCAGGTTGAATTACTGGTGTTCATTTATAGAGAGCTGAACAACAAACAGGGATTATATGTCCAGAAAATGTGTGGTCGTTTCTTCTGCTTCTGTATTTTTGCTTAAATCTATGCAAAAAAAAAAAAAAAAAAGTTTAGTTATTATAGTTAAAACAATGTCATCTATACCCTGTGAGTTATTTTATTTTATCAGCCCAAGAATAAAAACAATGAAAAAAGTTAATGTTATTGCCATAAATGATCTTATTCTTACTTGGAGCTTGTAAAACAGCAACCTTTTTTTATAGTGAAGTTGTATGTGTGCCATACTAATAAATAATACAAGTTATTTAGAGTGGAAGCTAGAATAGAAGAAAAACAATAAGAAAGCAAGTACCGGTTTCAGATTCAGTGGAAATAGAAAGGTCGGAAACATTTAAAGGTTCTTATTGGTCAAGTTAAAAAAAATAGAAGACAAATAAACAAACTGGAACTTTTTTTATTCGAGAGCTAAAAACACCACCGGGCGAATTGTCAAGGGAGATGGCTTACATGGTGCCGCACCGATGTGTTTGAAGAACACAAACAAATGTTCTTTGTCAATGTCACCTCTGCAATCACTTGCAGTTATAACCCCCGGTCCCAAAGAAACGCATTCCTCCAGGGAAAGACAGGAAATAGTTGTGATTCTCATCAGTAACCTGTCATGAACCTGTGACTGATGGCTCCAAAACCCAGATCCAATAATATTCCCAATGCATCAGTCATCTTTAACAGCATGTTGCTGCAGAGACACACAGTCTGTGTTACAGCTGCCTTCAGAGGAGGTTCATAGCCAATCAAACATATATATTAAAGCATTACCTTATTATTATGTCAGGGCTACATAGAGTTGCCCTGAAGCATTTAAAGTCACCACATGTTGATAATTCACTGTGAAAAAATTTAAATGCTAAATAATAAATTGTTGTTTTTGAAAGACGGTTTACCAACCCCACCTCTGCATCTTGGTATTTAATTTATTGAATAAATACTCGCATCATAATGCGTCTTTCATCTAAGGTTGCAAATACCACATATTTTTAAGACTTGACAAGAATAGGAGCTACTGGATGGATGGAAATAGGCAAAAACAAAATCTAAAGTAGGTGACATCAGTTGTTTTTTTTTTTAAATCATTTTTTTAAAGAAGTGAACAAGGCTTTGTTTTCATTGTAGCTGCCAATAGTTTAATTGTTAATTTCAATTGCCTTTTTGAGGAGTTAAATGCTAGAAATATTTGGTTGTTTAAAACAATTTTTCTTGAAAAGCATCCTTTTCTTGACCTGTCAACACATCCCTGCTGTTTAAACTCCTTTTAATGAGATGCCAGAAGCATTACGGGTTGAATAATATCTTTCATTTTTACAGAGCTGTCAGGAAGTACCTGCCCTCCTCCAGATTGCTTCTGTTTTTATTTTATCTTCTTACACTTTAATCTTCTTTGGCATACAAGAAACCAATTAAACAGAATCATTGACATCAATCAGTGGAAAGGGTTACAGAGAACCATCATCCAAAAATGGAGAAAACATGGAACAGAGGCAAAATCATGGTTGTAGCAGTGTGATGGTTTGAAGCTTTGGAATCTTTCTTTTAACACTAAGTTGGTTGAAAAAAAACTGCATATGTTTTAAAACTATGGAAGCCATTTCTGCCACTCCAATGAAAACAAAAACATGTTTAGTCATAATCATGACTTAGCCAACTCAGAGCTTATTTTGTTTTCATCAGAGTGGCTTCCTAATAAACAGATGATTCTCTGGTTTATTAGCTTACAATAACTTTAAACTCTGTCCTCCATTAATTACATACCTTTATGCCACTTTTTAGCAACTTTTTTCTCATGCTAACCCATGCATCGTATTAGCATAAACTCCCACTTGTTCTACCGCCTCAAAAATATTATAAAGTATCTGACCATACCTGTAAGCAAAGATTAAAGCTTTATTCATGAAAGCTAAATGTTGGCCAATATCTGTAGAGCTAAGATTCATTTGCTGAGTATACCTCTGGCTTTGGCAACTCTGGTACAGGTGAGTCTCATTAACCACACAGGTGAACCACTTATTAACCAAACTAGAGGGTGGTATAATCTAATTTATGCTGCTTTAAGGCTTTTGCATCATCTCTTTCCATCTGGAACACAACAAAGCTTGGGTCCCTTGATTTATCGGGACTAAACTGTGTAATCCCGTCTTCCTCACACTCAGACATAATCCCAAACTTGCTTTTTCCGTCTTAGCTGACCGACAGACCCGTAAAGTGTCAAAAAATACAACCGAAAATAAATCCCAGGTCTGTGAGCCATCTTTGACTTTTGTATTGAGGATTTTGCTTTTTTTTTAGCGCTAATTAGTCTGGATCTCTCTTGCTGTGTTAGCTTTTAGTTTAGAAATTGTTTGATCTGCCAGGTTTGACAGATAAATCCCCTGAAAGCACGTAGCAGTTGTCAGACTCAGTAATTACTGCTTGCTTTTAGCACCCACCTCCTAACAAAAAGGGCTATACAGTGGGACAGGCACTATAAGGTCCTGAACTCCTTTTTTTTCCCTCAGCTGCTCACAGATGTGCTTCATCTCCGATCTCAAACTTCTGCATTAGTATAAGTGAACAGGCTGGTTGAAGGAGGGGTAAATCTGAAACATTCAGCTGAACAGTCAATAGAGCTCGAAGCCCTGAGGTGGGCGATGCCATCGAAAATCGACCGTTTCATTTAGCTTTACCAATGAGCTATGACTACCTAAAGCTGTTAGAATGTGTTTGCAGACCAGCGAATGAGCAGCAGCTGACAGAACAATTCAAATAAATATTACTAGATTCTACTGCAGCTGGTTTTGATGCAACAAATCAAAGCTCAAAGTTTATGCCTGAAAAGCTGCGCTGTCTGAATTTGTCCATGACCTGACATGCTCTCTTAATGCACACATTAATCATCCCTTTGTTATGATGAAGCGACATTTTACTTAAGCGTTAGTTAGCATTTTCTAAAGCTAAAATATCAAATAAGGGCTTGACAGTCTGACCATACTGTCAGTGCTTTTATTTGATTTTTTCTGACAACCGGAAATAGGACCAGGGTCCGATTCCCGAAAGAATATTCTTTTAAAAAGGAAATAAAAAAACACAACAACAAATTTTTACATGGTAGAGGAAAGGGAGAAATATCAGCTTTTATGAAACTGAGAAATTAAGATTTGGGTTTGCGTTTCAAACTTGCTGGGTTTGCATTCATTAAATTACTTCATACAAAGCTAACAAAATGATTTCCCTTATCTTCCAAAAGTTCAATTAGTTGAGTTAAAACATTTGTTCTGTTTATTTATGCATTTGAACACACTAAAAGGATGAAATTAGAAATACTTTATGAACAATTTTTTACAAGTAAACACAAAACAAGCAAGAATTCACCAAGACTTTGAGGAATTTTAAAGAACCAAATTTTTTAAAATAGCAACCAAACCAAACTGAACTTAGACCGACTTGCAGCTGGATCATCTTCAACAGCATGGAACAAAGTAGCTCAGACCTGGACTCATAGGGCAACGCTGATTAAAAAAATAAAAGTCTTGTACATTTTAATTAGTAGCTTCAGCTATTCTCACAAGAAAATCTGTGGGAATTCTTTCTTCTGCACCATTTCTGTGGAAAAGAGAGCCCAGCAGGCCACCCTCTGACTCAGATGGAAATCATGCTGAAAAGAATTAACCGACAAGCTAAATCATTATTTAGCTAAACTGATGCACTTTATGTGGTAAAACTAAGGCGGTTCCAGATAAGGCTTAAAACACGTTATACAGACAACAGACTAAGCGACTGATGATGAATATGATTTAGATTTTATCTACACAAATGTATCGCAATGCATCAAAAGTTTATCGCCTACAAAATAAAATAAATGGGTTCGCTTCAACATGGCTGTATTGTTATTATTGCTATAAGTAGTTATTTTTGTGGAAAGTTTCCTTTTTCTTTGTTATCCAGAGTCTATTTTCCTCAGTTTGTCTCATCTTTCCTTCGTTGGACCTCATCAACAGCATTTAATTCGCTCATCAAGTCCATCAGGTCCATTAACAGACTGGCAGCCTGTCCAGGGTGGTCCCCAAAGACCGCTGGAGATGGACACCAGCCCCCCCTGAGCCTGGATGGATGGATGGATGGATGGATGGATGGATGGATGGATGGATGGATGGATGGATGGTCTGACAGGAAATGATCTCAAACCCTTAAGCTCCTCCTCCAGCCTGAACTCTTGATACAAATCAGGATGGATCCTTGTTTCCATGTTGCATCTCTATCTTCGTGTTTCTAACACCAAATTCTGACCTCAACATCTGAATTTTGCAGCTAAAATCAAAACTCGTCAGACTCTGCTGCGTTTTGTTTTTCCATCTTTACGTCTAGTTTGGATGAGTCTGTGTGAATTGTGGCCTCAGTTTCCTGTTCTACGCCCGGCGGGGTCTTCTGCTGCTGTTGCTCATCTCCTTCCAGGCTCAACCTGTTGTCCGTTCAGCGATGCTATGCTGCACACCGCAGTTATAATGACAGCTACCATTACTTTTTATTGTGAAGTAGCCTGTCCATTAATCCTGACGCTCGGTTTGCCCTTTATCCCGTCTAGGTGCCCAAATCCAGTGAGGCAAAGGAGCAGGTGTAGCTTATAAAGCCTTGAAATATTGTAGCTGTTCATAGTTTTCATTCAGTGTTGTTCCACTTGCCTAAATAAAGAAACTTGCCCAAATCTCCACCAAATGTCTGCTGCCTGCTGGCTCCTTTTTCTGTCTTCTCACTATTCACCATTAAAAATAAAATCCACTAGTTCATAAAATATTTGCAAAGCACAATAACTGTAGTGAAATATGAGGATTGTGTAAATAAATTGTCCTTTAGCCCTTCCCCTTCAACGCCATTCCTACGAAAGAAATGCTCATCAATGATAAAAAGGGCCAATTTTCTAATCCTAACACTTGAGTATACCGACCAAAATTGCTATCTTCCATTCCCAACCACAAATCTTTATTGATTGCATTTATGTTGCTCAGCATCTCATCAGCTGGTAAAAGCTTTTCCTATTAAATGCTCGCTATCTTTGGCTGATAACTCGTGGGTCCTGTTGAGACGTGTTTAAGCAAGCCGATGGCTGCAAATTGACAAGGGGCCAGCTAAGCCCCAGTACAAGCCTGCCCTGATTAATTAGAGCCATGGAAAACAGAAGAAATATCTGGAGCTTAAGACCCCCGTAATCCTCCTCTCTGGAGCTCGAGTGGTCAGAAGCTTGACCAAGCAAAATAAAGTGAAGCTGAATTCGGGGTTTTTTTAATTGACCTCCGCTCCTCTGTTCCCGGCAGACTTCACGCTACGCAAGCTGACGGTTTTCTGAATGTTGCTGCATGCAAAAGCCGCGGAGAGACAAAGGAAGCCAGCGGTAGTTGTTAGATAAAGAGCCGGCGTTCAGGTATTAGATGACACCAAGCACGGCTGTCTCATGTTGGGGGTAAAGCCCGCGGGAATCAGGACTCGCTCAGCAGTCGCTCTTTGTCTGCCAAACTGTCTGACTTTAATGAAGCCATTTTGCGATGTGTTTTCACCAGCTTATTTGTTTACTCTGTCACTTTGCAAGAAGAAACAACATTTAATCAAACCAATAGGCCATAAAAAGCAGTGACAGCCGCGGAAATGCAGCAACAAAAACAGCAGGCCTGCTCAACAAGTGCACGCAACACGAATGAGCTCAGTTCCCTCTGATAAATGCAAAAGAATAGAATAAAAATAGAAAGTTTCAGTTATTTTTACAGCGCCTTGCAAAAGTATTAACCCCCCATCCCCACCCCCCTCTGCCCCTTTTCATGTTCTGCTGCCTCACAGCCTGGAATCAAAGTGGATTGTTTTAGGGTCTGCATCTTTTCCTTTACAGAACACGTCTGCAACTTTGCTTCACAATAAAAAAAAAATCCATCTTCAAACCACAAATACGACAAAATAACATCAATCATCAAAGATCTGGACATTTTAACCCCACCCTGACTTGTTCTTCTCAACAACTTTACCCCTGATTTGTCTGGAGGGCTTCTTGGTCTTCATGGTGTGATGCTTCTTGCTGATTGGTCAGTTTATGCTGACAGGTCATGTGACCATTTGTTAAATGAGTGCAATCTATCTGACTTTTGAAAGTAATCGTTACACCAGAACTTTTAGGGACTTCATATCTCATTTCACTTCCCTTAAAATAAGCACATAAAATATGCTTAAAAGACATTTAAATTTAAAGGTCAGAATGTAACAAAATAGATAAAAGGCCAAGGGGGTGAATATTTTTTGCAAGGCATTATATATCAATAAAAGTGTAAATGAATAAGATTGATTGAAGATCATAGATCATGTTGACTTTGATTCTTTGCCCCATTTGACATTTTCCTCAAACCTTTGGATTGATTAGATATTTTGAAAATGTTTTAGAAACAGAAAATAATCCATTAGGTGTTACAGAGAAATATCTTGCAGATTGATTTTTCTTGAGATGGTGGAAAACCGTTTTCTTCTTCTAGAGATTTTTCATTTCTATCTAAATAAAGAGGTTTATATTAGACGGCTAGTTGTGGGCTTTATAACACCTTGTTAAATGAGATTGTACCCTTACAATAACCTTAAACAATAACACTACAGTAGAATGGTTTCACAGTCTCTAAAAACAATTCACAATGTAATCTTCATTATTTTTATTCAAAGAAAAACTAAAACCATGTTTAGAAAATCTCTGTGGACTATTATGGACAATTATTGTAGCTAGAATGATGCGTATTAAGCTGTGATTATGGAAGCAAAGCCGTCCAAGCTTCATCATTTCAGGCCTAAACTCTTTGGAAGCTGCTGGGAGAGACCATGACAAATTTTACTTTCACATTTTAAATCCCTTTTATTATTTTTAAAAGCAGAATTTTTCATGTGGCTCTAAATTAAGTCATATAATGTGCCATCATTATTTTTAGTACATTTTATTAGGACTATTAATGTTTTTAAATGCAATTTTATTACTTGCTACAGTTTTTTTTTTGCATATTGCAGTTTTTTTTACTTGTTCTTTCATCTCATTGACCAAAATCTTGTTTTCTAAAGCGCTTCAGACTTTTAATCTTGCCTTTTAAAGGAGCAATAAGCGATTTTTCACCACTAGGTCGGCCCCTCCTTTCCTTCCTCACCCATCGGCTCATATGCGCATATATGTAAAGGATAAAAACAGCAGAACACCTTTTGGAGGAACATTTCAGGTTAAGAAGTAAGTAACTCATAACTTTATAACGTTGTTAGCAAGAGAACATTTGATCCGATGGCCGTGCTCTCTACCATTATCTGCCTGCTGGTGGCATTTTATGGGCGGGGGGGCAGCTGTTCACGTGCACATGCGGCCAGACCGGCTAGGTAAACAAGAAACTGCAGAACAACAGAGAGAGAGTGTGTGATGTTTAACCAGAGTCCATCCGAAAAGATACCTCGATTTATTCACAAAACCATTTTAGTTCTATCTAAAATAATGAAATTTCACTTATTGCTCCTTTAAGTTAATTATAACCATTAATATTCCTGAATAACTACTGTTGAGCCAAAGCTGTGAACAACAGGACATGTGAACATCTGGTAAACAAGGTTCAGTTTGGGCAGTCAGTATTAATTATGAGAACCTGGCATCCGGATGAAGCCGCCGTTGATTCTATAAGCCACCAGTTATGGAAGCACGTTTTAGTCACTCAGATGAATCCTGGATCAGTCTGTTGCTTAATCCTTCGTCTCTTCTCTGATGTTCTGCAATGATCTCCACACTCGGACTCCCTCTGACTTCTGTTTGTGTCATCTCGGCCGTTCAGCGACTCCTCAGCGCCGTACGGAGCACGACCTCCAGAAGCGTTTTCAATTATGCTCTGCTGGAGTCATCCTTCTGCACCCAGCTTGAAATTGAAATCTTCAAACTTCGGTTAGGCCAACAATCTTACATTGTTCTGCTTCTATGAGAGCTAGAAAAGGAGCGACATTAACCAAACGCCTCAGTCTGCATGGCCTGGTAGCATTTGAGAGCGATTACGTTCAGATACGCTGCAGGTTGGGCAGGAGCAGGCTGGGCCACACGGTTCAGTGCAGAGTGAAATCCCCCTCTTTAGCTAAAATGTTTATGTTGGGGTTTCTCTCATTTAGGGAACGTATTGTTCAGGCGCTGCTCCCACGCGCCATTTAAATTCAGCATACTTCACCAAGGCAACGGTCCATCGCTGAGAGCAACGGCTGTTATGTCTGTTTCAGGGATTTACTGTAATTGGGATGAATAGAGAAAGGTTGCAGGTTGGATATGTTTGGAACCACAGCTATTATTAGTGCATCTTTGACCCAAACATCAAATCATATCAAAGCGGTTAGAAACAAACTTTGTCCTTAATCTGATTCTACAAGCACATCATAGCTGAAAATGCTCTGATGAAGATTCGTTTTAATGATGCACAACTGGGTGCCATAAATTATAGACACACACCAATCAGGCCATCCCTGGTTGATAGGGATGTTTTATTTATTTTTTCTGCCGTGACTAGACAGATTCCAGTATTTCTTTTTCCTAAGGATTATAACACATTATAACAGGGATCAAAATGTTTGGGGGATGGGGGGATAAGCTACAAAAATGTGTCAAATGTCATTCAAAGAGATCTCAGATTCTATGAGTTTAAGGATCAAATGAAAAAAGGAGTCTGTTTTTTAAATATATAACATCTGCCAACATCAAGGTTTTTCAGGTACAAGTTTTATAAAATGTCTTCGATTTTGTAAAACTTTTTAAAAAATTGCTCTGAGTGAAGGGATTCAAATGTGCGCCTGTGTACGTCATCCAAGCTCCGTGACTACAAAGGAACAGGCCTTTGCTTCAGCGTCATATAAGGTGGCTTATAAAAGTTGTTCAAAGGTTTAAATGGATGAAAATGTCTGAAGTTTGGAAGTACTGAGAGTTGGGTGACAGAAGGCCGGGATGTGGATGCTCTGTGAGGTCTGACTGCAAACCACAGCGACACAGGAAACCCGCATGATGAGCAGCTGAAGAGACGTCCTGCAGGAGCAGCCTACGGGTCAGAAGACAAGGCTGTGGTACATTTTTAAAGCTTTGAAAGCACTTTGTAGCAGAAAGACAACCTGTTCACCCTTAGCTTTCCTCTGATAAGGCTTTATGGAAACAATCAAAAGCAAGTTTAAAGGATTAAAGCTGTAATGTGCAGATGTGCTGCGGCTTTGTGCAAATCAGAATGGCTTTTTAATCACATATAACTGAGCTGATAGTGTTAATATCTAAATAAATACCATTTAAACTACACACATTCACAATACAACTAGTACAAAAAAAGGCTTCTGCGACAGTTTTAAAAAAAAAAGGGTGTTCTAGATTATTTTTTCCCCAATCATAACTGAGCTGAACAGTTTTTATTTAACTCCAGTTTTGTTTCATCATCTTCAAAAAAAACTGGAATTTTACATATCACTGATTTTGCCACACTGGAAGTGGACTTTTGTTCAGATTATTCTTTTTTTTTAAAGCAAATCTTTGCTTATATGTTTTGATGTACAGAATATATATGTGTGAGTTTAAAGTAAAAAAAAAATGATTAGCTGTTTAACCCACTATCATTTCTAAAAGGAGTCTACAGATTAATGTGTAAAAAGCGTTGTTATGTAAACTATGATGTTCTCCAGCAGCAGCCGATGCCTCAGGGCATCAAAGCAGACAGACGAGCCATTCTGCCGGCTGCCGTCACAACCGCTGGTTCACTTTCTGATGAGTCGTTGGACAGGAACGGCACGCCCAGCGCGGCCACTGAAGTATCAAATTAAAACGCACACGCAGGACTTTGGAGAAACTCTTTTCCTGCGCAGCACTTCAGCGAAATCCACTTGGTTAATGTCCAATATTGGATTTGGGCGCCGTCTCCTGTGTTTTCACCCTCCTCTCGTGGAACTTTCTAATCCCCGCTAATTACAATAAAGATAATGCACGACTTCCTCGGGGGAGTCTGTGCAGCCCCACAATGCAGCTGGCACTGCCTTAAACATGAACTCTGAGTGAACTCGCCGGGATTAAAGCCGTACCTCTATAAACACCTCTGTTTACTTGGCAGAGGTGCAGCATCCCCGTCCCAGCGTCCCTGAGCTATTACAGCCTCGGCTGGCGCAGCATCATGTTGTCAGCGCTGACGACTTTGCTCCCATCTATTGTGTAAAGGTAGAAAGTCTGGTCATGCCGACCTGCGGCGGCACGGATGGAGTTCAGATCCCCCCCCCCCCACACCTGCCTCTATCTGTCCTCGCCCTTGGCTGTCTGCCATGACACCGTGCTAGGCCGGGCAGGACGTTCCCATCAATCACACTTAAGGGAGTAAGGTGTGGACGAAGGTAGCGGAGCAGCGCTGCTCATGATAATAGGCTAGAAAAATTGGAGCCCGCCCGCCTTCACCACGCCACCGCATCAGAGATGAAGGAGAGGGAGAGTCTGTGGAGCGAGGCTTCCAGGGGGAGTTTGGTCCCAGCCCAGTGAGCGCTGGGGAGGTTCGTCATGGAACATTCCAGGTCCAAACCAACCTGACCCCCCCCCCCCCCCGGTCTGATCCACTGCTCGATCCGCTAAAGATGGAACCAACTTTAATGGATCATCAAAATGTTTTCCATCACCAGAAGCTATTTATATGTCCTGATGCTACTACTTGCACCCCTGGCTATTTTGATTTCTGTTTAGCTAAACGATGTTGCCACCGCAACGGGAAATATTGCTCACATGATCTGCTCTAGCAGAGCGATCGGACTTTTTCCTGGATGATACCAACTCTTGGTTTTAGCTTCCGGTTCAGATTTTAAACCAATTTAGATGTTTTTATTAAGAACCATGAACGATAAGATAATAAATGTGCAACAGGTTATTTAAACTCAAAAAAAGGTAGTGAATATAATACAAAACTGACACTAATACACAGTATGTTGGTTATGGAGTGATAAACTAACACCCCCCCATCCTCCCAGACATTAATGCACACTTGAACCGTTTTAAAATCAAGTCTAAGGAACACATCCAGCACATTAACACCATGTCATGTCATGTTCAGCTTCAGCGTCCACATTCAGGTGGGCAAACACTAATTGTTGCCAGTTTCAGTCAGGTCTGTGCAGCTATCCAGGAGTGACCACCCCCCCCCCCCCCCTCCCCCAGAGCCTCTGATAATCTAAATGTCAAGGCTCGCATCTGCAATCATGGAAAAGGTTTTGGGACTTGGAAGAGAGGAGCCACAATTTTAGCGTTGCCATTCATGGGTGAAGAGTGATGGTACCGATACACAATGGACTTATAAAAGGCTATTAGGACGGTTACAAGAATTTGCCTGCAATCAAGTAAGGTCAAAGTCTGCTAAATGTAATGGAGGAGAGACGGTCTGCTGGTTCAACTTTGATATTATAAGACCAGATTAGATGTACACTGCAAAGAGGAAACTAAGAGTAAGTCAAATATTCTTGAACTGAAAATATTTTTCCTTCATTTGAGCAGGTAAATAAGACTGTTTGCCAATGGAATAAGATTTCTGCACTTAAAATGAGAACAATTTATCTCCATCGTCTTATTTCAAGTGCAGGATGTCTAATCATCTTATTCTAGGGGTCAAAATACTCATTCCATTGGCAAATAGTCTTATTTAGCTGCTCAAATCAAGGAAAATATACTCATTACAAAATTAAAACCATTTATTTTTCTAATTCTGACCTCGTTATTTTACTATTACCTTTTAAATAAATAACTTCAAACTGAAGTCTCTACATAGAATTATGCTTTTATAAAAGCCCTCAGTTGGAGACCTGATTTTCTATATGAAAGAATCTGTGGTCTACTTAATTAAATCAAACCTTTCAGACCTTTCCAGCTAGAAGTCAATCAAGCCGTTAACATGTTCCCTAAAAAAAAAAAAAAAAAAAAAAACACATCTCAGAATAGATGTGTTGATTAGAACAAGTGACACATACCTATAGTTCGCTTGTCTGCCAGGGGCAAGAAATATTCATTTCAGAGCAGCATTTAAAAATATTTTTAGACACCTAAAAAAACCTGAAATCCATTTTTTTTCACAGCACTTCAACTAAAATCAGCAGCGATATGATTCCATATGCAATGTTTTGCTGATCTCTGCAAAGTACAGAGAACAAGTGGAATGCCTGTAGTAAAAATTAGAATATTTCATTAAATAATTGAAAAAAGGATTGTCATTACAGGAATCAGCAGATGGTCACAGAGACCCTAAACAGAAAGGGTGAGCAACATAAGTCATTGCTAAACAAGCTGGCTTTTCACGCAGCGCTGGTCCATACACACTAAAGAAAAGTTGAGTGGAAGGAAAAAGTCTGCTTTTAAAAAAGTTGCATAAGCAACAAGGGTCACAGCAACCTTGAGAGGATTGTGAGTCGAAGTTCATCAAGAGTTTGGAGGAAATTCCCAATGTGTAGACGTCAGTGGGTCAGAGCCTCAGCCACCACGCACAGACGGTAATATTCCCCGTATTAAACTCCAGAACCATTGAGAGCATCAGAAGCATCTTTTTCCGGGCTAAAGAAGGAACTGGATCATTGCTCAGTGGGCCAAAGTGTTGCATTTCTTTTGGAAATACAGGTGTCAGAGTCTGAAGAATCATCTGCAGGTTCTGGTCCATGAGTTTCATCAGGTCCAAACTCAGTGGAGCCATCAGCCAGGACATTTTAGACCACTTCATGCCAATGTCTGCTGGGAAGCTGTACATGTGGATCTCATTTTGCAGCAGGACTTGGTACCAGCCCACACTGCCAAAGGCTTTAATGCCCACGGTAACAGCAGCGACTACCAACCGGAGCCCCAAAGAGAATCTGAGCCGGCAGGAGGAGAGCTGAAAGCTGCAACACCTCAGCAGAACCGCTCATCATGTCCATCCGACGCTGAAATGATGCAGAATTCAAGCAAAAGGAGCCCCAATCAAGTACTGACAGCAAACACTGCACAGTTCAGGAGCGGAAGTCATTTTGTATTTGTCT
Organism: Fundulus heteroclitus; assembly: GCF_011125445.2. Classification (NCBI taxonomy): domain Eukaryota; kingdom Metazoa; phylum Chordata; class Actinopteri; order Cyprinodontiformes; family Fundulidae; genus Fundulus; species Fundulus heteroclitus. The sequence continues at coordinate 2,749,174 of NC_046371.1, read as the reverse complement.
GATGTGATATTTTCATTTTCTGAGAGACACAAATTGAGATCGAATTCGAATTGAAATCATTTGAAATCACACAAGTTTCACTTTTTACGTCTAACTACCAAAATAAGTTGTTTTTTATCATTAAATTGTGATTTTTTTAAACACATGCAGTATGCGTCCAGGGGGGGCTCCATGCCACCCTGCATGGATGCAGTGAATGTGGGCGATATGCACAGGGTAGGAATAATCGAGTGAAAGCTCATTTTGTCCAGAAACCTGAAGAAAGACTGTTTCTGTGTTTAAAACCAAAAAAGAAACTTTGGTGGAACACGTCAGGAAACATCTACAGACTATGAATTTCTGTCGACTACAGCTGAAAGTTAACGCGGGGACTCTAACCCTCATCTGACCAGAAGATGAACAGCAGCTCCATCCAGACAAAGCATCTGGACTTTTAAACAGGCCTCAGTGATCAGTGATTTCCTGATTTAAGTAACTTCTCAATGCAACAACTGCTGTCTTGCAGTTTCACAGAGTTCTTTCCTGCATAAACGGAGATGAACCAGAAGTAAGAGCTACAAGTGTTGTATTCCTCTCCAGAATAACAGTGCATCCATTTCTATTCTGTGAAGGCATTTATTAGCTTTTCTTGATATGGAGCTCTGCAGAAACCATTACCTGGTGTTGGCCTTTTACCTACAAAACAACCCAAACTGTCCCAGTGAAGGAATTCAAGACTGATTAAGTAAAAGAAACAAAGTTGTGCTGGAACAGGGCCGATTTTTTTTAGGTCTCTGGTGACTAATTAGGATGATGATGATATCTGCAGACCTGTGCAGTGGGTAGGTGTCAGCGCTGAGATGGGCCTGAAGCCGGCGAGCCCCGGATGGCACAGTTCATTGGTTCACCCCACCGGCGGCATGAAGATGGCGGGCGTGCGTTCCAGCGAGCAGCTGAACCCCACCGACACCTTCACACGTCTTCCACGTCAACACACGCTCTGCCTTCCCATGCCGGTTTGGCAGAGAGCACCAAATGAAAGTCCCCTCCAGTTACAGCTCCAGACAGGAGTGCAAATGGAGCAGGCACAATTTCATCTGGGGATATTATTTCCAACATCCTAACTGTGAAATTCCTACGCTAACACACTTCCAGAGCCATGCACTGTCCCGGTTCTGTTTCTGCTTTTAGAAAGAGGCTTTCACGCTTGGCTCAGGTCCCGCTTGAGTGACTAAGGAAAAAAGGAGCAGAAACAGACAACTTCTCATGATTTTTAATATCTACAGAGATGCATTATTCAGCTCGGCCCTATAAGAAATAAAAGCTCTGTTTGAGTCTTTTGGGGAGAGGGCACCAGCGATCCCACACTTTCAATCTACTCTTTGAAAATGCAGGGCACATCTGCTTTCTTCTGTTGCTGCTTCTGGGGAAACTGCAGGGTTTTTTTCCTCTTAGTGCATTCTTAATAAAACGTTCTGTGACTCCCATCCTCTCTGGGTTCGCTGGACTGTCAAAAAGCACAAAGAGTATATTTCCCTAGCTTGCTTGTGCATTAAAACGGAGAGAACAAGCGGCTATTGTAAGCCGGGTGACAGCAGCCGCGGCGCCTCGTCTGAGGCCTTGAAATGGTTAACATCACACAGGAAGGAGGAAACACGGCTCGCTCGCTGCCTCTGTTTAAACCAGTGGCAAAAGCAAATAATACCAGCAGCAAAGAAAGCTTTATTTATGGTGCCCACTCAGCTGTGGAGAACTACAGTGAATTTACATCTGCCAAGTGATTCCAGACGGGCGGGAACATCACACAACTCAATTAAAAAAAACAACAACTGTAAAACACAAAGAAACAGTTGCAAGGATGGAGAACCGCCAAAGGATGAAAGCAGAGGGACTAAAGTGAGTGAAAGGCAGAAATTCAACAGTGAGCTTTGCAAAACAAAAATCAAAGCTTTAAAATCGTCTAAATAGTATATGCATATTTGAACTTCTTGTGGATTGTGAAAACCTTGATCCAAATGCTTTTATTAAGCAAAAACCTAATCAATATGACGGGCGTATGAATTATTGTAACATAATCATCACATACTGAATAGGCTGGTGAGGAAAACTGGCTCTTTTGGGCGATACAGAGCTGGAGTCCTTGACTGTGGGTGACTGTGACTCTGTTGTCTATTAGAGACAATAACCAACAGCCACCGCATCCTGAAATCACTGCAGTTTACTCAGAGGCAGACGCCGGTCTTTGACAAGTCCACAAACAGACTGAGAGAGTCCTTTGTTCCCCAGGGTCCTCAGCTCCTCGGTTCTACACGGAGAGGCAGGGTGGGCTGGGCTGACAGCTTCGGCCCACAGCGGCTCCTATGAACAAACACCAGATAACTTTGGTGCAACTGATGATTGCAAACTCAATCCAGCACTTTTCCCCCACCAGTGCATCTCTGTTTTGTCCTGTAATTTACTGAAATGTGCTTCTCTGTGCAATTTTATTTCACTTTTTGCCCTTTTGTGAGTCTGTTTTGTCCACCGTCAGAATAAACAACAACTCTCGTTATCATAGGGCTTAATCAAGATTTTTTTGGTTCTCAGAGTTGTACACTGTCCACTTTAAAGTTATTAAAATGTGTTTGTTTGTTTCTGCATGTTAGCAGGTTCAGCTCAGAGCCAACTAGTGAAGAAAGCGACCACTAAAACGCACATACCATCCATTTATCATTTATTTCCATACAAGCAGTTACGGTCTTGAACAGTTTGCTCATGCGCTAGGCTAATGTTGGCGCGTTTCTTCTGCGGGGTGGTTCATAATTTGGCTCCTAACATCTTGTTTCGGCTTATTGAAAGCTGAATGGATAACGCTGAACTCTCTCCCACAGGAGACCACTCTGTCTGTGGATATATTACTCATAGAACTTGAAACATTTTACTTTCTGTTGATGTAAAAACCTAAAGCAGGATAACTTATCTACCGTCAAGTGTCTGAAAATCTCCTTAAACTCGACTAAGAACAGTTTATATACATCTTGAACGTCAATAACGTTGAAAGCTGAAAAAACTTAAAAAGGGAAAACAGTGAAAAACTAAAAAAAAAACAGCAGGTTTCCCCACAGAAAGACTTTTCAGCCTGAGAACAGCCTTTTTTACCTGCAACACATCTCTGGCCAGTAGCTTCCATCATATCCCCTGACTTCCTGTTTCATTAAACAAATTACATAATAATTCTGGTATTGCAAGCAGAGGCCTCCTCCAGCACAATTGTGCCAAGTCGGCACTTTTTGCATGATGTAAGGGCATTTTTGCTTCTGACTGCTACCTCCTCCGCTGGGAGTTCAAACCCAGTTCAACCTCAGTTTAAACGCCGTACAAAAGGTGGCTGTGAAGCACCTTTAACAGAACAGCGTTGCTGTGGAAACTCAGGTACCGCGTTGAAAACTGCAGTTAAAATGGACCGCAGCCATTCTTCCTTAGTCAGAAATGTTTACCTGTGAGCTTTTTAGGACATAGTTTCATGTAATGTTAGGTTTTTATATATTAGCGTTGGTTTGCTGAGGCTGTTATTAAAGGACGGATGCTAAACGTTAGCAGAGAATCCCGGTTTTTTTAGATGTAGACATTAGGTCAGCGTTCATGGTGCTAACGTCAAACATGCTGTGATATTTATACGATATACTGCAGGGTGAAGGATTGCATGCGTTTACTTTGAACATGTTTTTGTGAAGAAGAAAGTTTTTCTCTTGTCCTCCAAACTGTGCCGGAGTTTTTCAGGGAGCAGAAAACAATTGCTTTAGTTCTGTCTGGTTCTGGTTATATTTCTGTATTTGTCTAAGCAACTACGCTTCTAAAGGTTACATTAGTTACATCAATTAGTAGACTTAAGAGATACCATTTCACTTTACCTTCATTTGTTTCCTAATTTCAACATTTAAATATATTGGTGAATGTTTTCGATTCAGTTGGTTTGATGTAATTAAAAATACAGAAGAATTATACGTATAATGAGTTAATCAAGTTTACAACTTAAATTAAGCCACTTTTTGCTTGGATTTTACATTTTTTCTGTGTTCATTTCTCAACAATTCAGTAAATAAGTACACTGCTGCATTCAGTCCAACAGCATCAAAATACAAAACAAGCATGCAGTATTTATGGTGTTGCGTGGTTTGATGAATTATTGTGTGTGCGTAAAATAAATATGCTGAAATCCATTCTCTGTCCAACGAGTTGCAGGCTTTGCGTGTTTCAATTCAATCTTTCTTAGAAATGCATCAGGATACGACGGAATGCTTTGTGGTTATTTTATTACATTTGCTTTATGCCTCAGAGCAAAAATAAAACACTTAAAGGACTCATCCACGGCAAAGCATCTTCATGTCTTTCTTCTTTAACACGAGAGTAGATGTGAGGATTATTAATTTAGAGTTAGCCCTCGTTTTACAGTCGTTCCTGAAGGCTGTGAGAGAGGACTCGTCAGAAAGGTACAATGCAAGCAAAGACAGGACTTTCTAATTCACAGGCTGCTGGATTTTTATGTTGTTTTTGTCCAGCTTCTCTTTGAAGATATACTTTACTTTGAAGTGAGGTAAAATCTCTGGAGGTCAGTCAAAACTAATGCATCAGACCAAGCTAAAAGCTACATATGTAGAAAACGAATATATTCTAGTAGCAGGTGCCTGTGATGCAACCAGAATAATGTGTTTTCTTTCAGCTAAACGTCGGCAACAGTGCACCGTGTGAAAGTGGAACGTGAGTCTTTTTTTCCAAAGCGTTTAGACCTTCCACCGTTCTACAACAGCAAAGGATCCCAGAGAGTTAAAAACTATTCTTTGAAAAGCTCTAAAGAATAAATGGAGCACGGAGGAACCATGACCGACTACAGGCAAAAGGTTTCATACCGAGGCACCAGACGGAGGAAAGGAAGTTCAGGAAAGTGGAGGAAATCAGGAAAAAAAAAAGAAAGACATGAAGGTGAAAAAGAAGAATATCATCAAGGCCTTGTTATAAACTATTACCAAGTCTAAATTGGTCAGTAACACAGTCAAAGACTTTAACCAATCTAGATTTTCCAAATATGTGTTATTTCCAAATCAGTTTCCCTTCAGTGGTGTGAGAAACTGCTTTTCTTACGTCTCACATGTTTGAACAGTTTAATAGAAAAATATTTGATGCTAGCAGAGCGTTGCTGTTTACTCAGAAAGGGCTTTAGACGAGGGCCTTTCAAATCCTCCCAGGCAGAAAAAAAGAAAAGCAGGTGTTAATTTAATCCTTAAAGCAAAAGTTTTAATAAGCAAAAAAAAAAAAAGAAATAGCTTTCATATTACAGAATTTTGAAAATTGTCTGATAACGATGCTGTAAATCTGAATTTCTCCACGGTTTGCGTTTCAGCAGCTCTCCAACAGGTTGCGATTTTCCTCCTTAAAACACCTTGAACACAATGACCTCCGATTGCATCTGGCAAACATTTAAAACCAAAAACATTTGTGAAAAGTGGGCTTTGTGCGTGAATGGCTGTGTTTGCAGTGTCTTCAGTCCTCATTGCTCATTATCACCTTCACCCCCACCCCTTTGGCACAGATAAGCTCGGCTGAGTCATTGTCTCAGGTGAAGTCGAGCAGAAGACGCGGTTGCCCTGCTCGGCCCCTCAGAGCCCCGTCTCTCCACACACTCACACACAGAGACACAAACAAGCCCTCACCTCGGCCCCGCTCCACTCCAGGGACTCCTTTTCTTCTGCTCCGTCTGCTCTGAGGGGCTTCTGGGATCACATGGTGCATCAGTCTGGCGCCTTGCCTCCTGCCACCAGCAGCCGTGTTGGGCTGCAGAGGTTGGGAGGTTGGGGGGGGGTGGGGGTGCTATAATGTTTATGACATATTACTGTAATGACTAATTCATCTGAACCACGTAAATCCTGCGACAGTGGATAGAGTCCAGACACCGGCTCCACAACTCAGCCTCTCACCATCAGCTCCACGGATCCCCGTTCACAACTATTTTATTCATCTGACTCAAAAGTGCAGATTGGAACACACTGCAAAAAAGGAACTAAAATTAAGTATTTTTTTTCTTCAAATGAGTACATTACTTCTTGATTTGAGCAGGTAAATAAGATTATTTGCCAATGGAATAAGATTTTTGCCCTTAAAGTAGGAACAATTCATCTCCATCATAATTTTTCAAGTGCAGAATATCTAATTATCTTATTTTAAGGGCTAGAACTACTAATCCCACTGACAAATAGTCTTATTTACCTGCTCAAATCAATGAAAAATAGACTAATTTCTAGAAACTTTTACTTACTTTTAGTTCTCTTTTTGCAGTGCATGACTGGAAAGGTCATTTATTTTGATTTAAAAAGTGTAAATATTCACAACACCAAGCGATACATCTGAAGCAATTACTTGAGCTAGTTTTGGATTATCCTGTTCTAGCGCTGATGAAAACCCAAGATTCAACAGTAACAATACAGTCCTTTTTTCCCTCTTAGCCCAGATAAAAAACTCTGCCGACATTGTCTCTGGTTCAGGAAGTCCCCCCCCCCCCCCCCCCCATTACTATGCTTGGTTAAAGCAATCTGAACTGACAGCTTCTTTAGCAACGACCTTCTGTGGCTCACTCTCCTGTCAACGACTGTTTGCTGGACACCGCCAGCTCATCAGTCTTTCCCATCATCGTATCGGCCAGCGGTTTTCGGGACCCGCGGTGCTGCGCGTTTTAGGGCTTTCCCTGCTGCCGCACACCTGAATTAATTAGTTATTAACAGGCTTGGCATGCCCAGGAATTAAGGCAATCCTTTAAATTAGGGGTTCTGGAGCAGAACATAAATTTTCTCTATTAGAAATTCCTTTTTTGTTAGCTGGAAGCAAGAATAATCAGGAAAAAACACTTGGAATATATCACTGTAATAAATAAGCAAAGATTTCTGAAGTGAATTACTGAAATTAAGGTTGCAGAGATCGATCTAAATGATGACAGGTTTTTGTGTTTTCCTTTCATGTCTAAAAAAAGAAGAAGAGGAAAATCATTAGACTGTTAGAAACATATTTTCTTCTCTACTAACATAGATCTACATGTCAGATTTATTTTCTCTGCTGCCTTGTTAAGTCGGCAAATTCTTGTAGCACCAGAGGGAACACAAAGCCTTCATTGAATGTGTCCGTACTCTTTGGGGTCTATTAAGGCTTTGGAAGGTCCACTGATCCCGGATCAGGGTTACAGTTCACCAAAGCCATTTTAAAGTTCCACCAATCAATATTTTCAATAGATCAGATGACTAAAAGGCTTAGCTCATAGTGCCAAGCCCAGCTCCACTATCAAGCCTCCAGCTTACTGCCACATTTCAAACAGGCCTCATCTCAAAATATGCAAATCCAACCTGAAAACCTCCAAGCTTACATAACTGTATGAAATTAAATGCACTTTAGGTTTTCACAATAAAACCTCCTTGAAGTTTAGCAATTTTCTATGACCATCTAGGCATTGTTGAATCTCCAAAGGTTAGTATATGAGTCAGTGCAACTTTGAAAACAAAGTTAGCAGAGACTTCCAGCGACTGTCATCTCCAGCCGGGTGGGTTGACATCGGTTGGTGTCAGGTCAGTAAGCAGCTTACGGTACTGTCAGCCTCTGGGTTTTTTCCTCCCCTTACTTTCCCCATTTATTTTTTTCCAAGAGCAACGATCATGCAGACATTTCAGTGACAAGACACTCCAGAGTCTCTGATGAGGAAAAGATGCGGCACGGACAAATTACCTCTGCTTTTCAGCCAAGAGTCTGCAACCTTCCCAACGTGAAAGTAGCTTACTGCTGTCTGTATTTTATTTTATGAAGAAAGTTAGCTTTATTTCCACCTTATTATTTAGTATTTTGCTGGTTTCAAATTGAAATGTTTTTTCAGATTTCTTCTAAAGACCCTGCAGCCATTTAGAAAATCTCCGACTAATAGCATCTGTGCTGATATTGCAAAATTGATTCATATTAGGGATGCAAGTTATCGATTAATGAGTTCATCTAAAGTTGACTGATCTTATTGATCGACTAACAATGGATGAACGGCCATTTTGTTAAAAAACCTAGTTTTCTCCTGTATCAAGAGGGTGTTTCTGTAACATGAAGGGTTCATTTTTTTTAAATGTGCTGAATTTTAAAATAAATTAAAATGTCAACATTTTATTGTCCCACCTGCATTAAAAACTGATTGAATAAACAGAAACTGTGGTCTTCTCACACATGATTAAACCTGGAAACATTTAGAAAATATAATAAAACAGAATCTTATTAGGTTACTGAGTAGATACAAACAAGTTGAAGAAAATAAATGAAAAACTAATAATAGCCATGAAATCTCTCACCATCAACAGTGCTTTAGGCATCTGCGTAATGCTCTCCACTTTTATATCATCACATCCTCCCCTTCAGAGCACATCAGGAGTTTTGGTTGAGAAGCTGACGCTGCTCCTGCCATGCAGCCTGGCTGAAGTAGCGCTATTTAACTGACAACTTAAGGTACTTGTTGAGTGTTTATATTAACAGAACGGCATAAAGAGCATTTTGCATCGTTATTAAACAGAGCAAAAGTAATCCCGCACCGGACTCTGTTTGGGCCGCTTCATATTGAGTCCGTCATTGGTTTTTCCTCTTATTACTGCGGTCAGGCGCTACTTTAGAATTAACGCCAGCGCCCTCTGCTGGATGGAGGTCATACTACAACACTGTAAGAAGGTCTAAGCGGATGTTATCAGGTAATTGGATGGAACAAACTTTAATCTAATTAACTATTAATTGACAATTAATCATAAATCAATTGTTTGCATCCCTAATTTAGACATGTTTTTTATATCCTCATAAACTTTAAGGTAGACGTATCGAGTCTGATATTCAATCAGTATAGAAATCCTGCAAAAATGAAAGGTGACTCAATTTGTGTCATTCAACAGGTAACCTGGAAATTAATAATCTCCCTTCCTTGTCAACTAAATGCCTCTATTTTCTACTCAGTTTGGGCACAGAACACATCTTTGCCTAATTTATTTGAGTTCTTAACATGCCAGTCACTATTCTGCCACGCAGCCTTGGCTCCCAAAGTACTGACAGTAAGTCATACAAACACCTCATGTTTAACAAGTCCACATTACCACCAATAATCAACTGTTTAGCTGACTGGGTGAAACTGAAGACAGGAAAATATTTAGGGATTCAATCCTCTCATCCATCACTCTCACAACATAAAAACACCTCTTTGGACCAGACTCAGCATTGATGTAGCAGTGGATGCAGGTGGCAATAATAACCCTCGCTGGTTGCCAGAGAGCGATACCTCTGGCTCTCCTTTCCAAACAGGCATTATTCTCAGAGCTCGTCTCAAAGGGGCATAAAAGTTCAGGAGAAAGCCCTAAATTCCCCCAGAGCAGTCTGCAAACTAGCTACTGTAGGAGAAGCCCGCGGCCCGGAGTTAATTTGTTCCACTCGGTCTGCTGCGGTACTTAAGTTGTCATTGGATTTTTATTTTACTGGGTTTAGCGATGCATGGTGCCAAATTCAAGAAAAAAGGAAACTAGACACCACCGCAAAGGAATCGAAAAGTGGATTTTAACACATATTTAACTTTGAAAGTCAATGAAAAGTTTGAGCGCTATTAAATATCAATTAACTAATTCAAGTCTTAAACTGAAGGCATCTACCTGTGGGGGCCTGGTGTGGTTAATTCATATAAATGTCCACTTTTTAAAACATTTAACCACTTGTGCAGTGCAACCATTATAGATGCATACTGTAAGTTAGCAATTCATTTCAGAGGCTGCAAAAAGTTATTTTACAAATATTACAATAAACTTATATGTTTGTCAAAGTATTCTGTTGCTCAGGCCTGTAAATGTGTAATTTCCATCACAATTAAGGATATTTTTGTCAATTGAATCTTATGATCATTTTTGTCTCAACACTGGGAGTCAGTGATTAGGCTTTTTTCCATTCAGTTCTGTCTGACCAGTTGTTGAACCATCAGCCTCAGAGGATTATATTCACCTTTCTATTGTATCTGCAACAGATAACCATTACTGATAATATGTATTTTATAAGTAGCTCACTTTAAATGATCCAAACCACCCCTTTAAGTTATTAAATTATGGAGCGGTTTGCAGCTTGAAAAGGCTCAAATTAACATGTTTACCATGTTTTGACAGGACTTGCTGATAATTTGGCTGTTAACATACTGTTTATGAGGGTCTAATTGATCATCTGTGGACAAAACCCCCAGAAGATGTTTTTCTCATGCTAAATTTTGTGCTTTTCTCTGATCATCATGAAACATATTGGTTTGATTTTCAGCCATGCAGAGCTGGTCACATGACACAGGCGGGCAACTGCAACAGCCAATACAGTGGTTATTGTTTAAGGATAAAAAATTGTCAGGTTGTTGAAGGAAAAACTCCAACAAAATAAAAAAAGCGCAGGTTCTAATCTTGTTTTGCTGCACAAGACGAAGCTGCGTGGTCTACCTTGATGTGGCTCAGATAAAACCAGACGGCATAAGGAGCCGAGTTTAGCTCAGATGCTTACCATTTAGGAAAAAAACAAAACATTTATTTTTCATAAAGCAGCATATGATGGCTGCCCTTCACTCCTTAGTCAAGTCCAAATCCAATCAGTCTGATTAGGACTTCAAACTACCAACAAAAAGGCTTCATTGTTAGGCCCTTAATGACCCCAAGGCTTTAACGTGCTAAAATAAATGCCCATTTAACAGCTCATATGTGCTAAGAGGTGAAAATGTGTAGGTTCTTATTTTCTTCCTAACTGCTAAACATCAGTAAAAAACAACAACCTGAAGTCATTAAGTTCTGAAACCTACGACGGTGCAAGCTTCATTATATCTGAGCTGCAGCTCTCAGTGCATGAATCTCTCACAGAAAAGCTCTTCTGTCAAACCAAATGATAATGAAACTCATGTGAATTTGTTTTTCTTTTTTATTCCACACTCTCATTATGAAATTCTCTGCTTGAGTAATGACTGAAGGAAAAACGTGTCGGCAGGCTGCGCCGTACAACAAAAGAACAGAAAAACAAATCTCTCCATCCAGAAATCTACGCAGCTCTGATCAGACAATAGAGGAACACAGAACAGACAGCAGCAGGGAGCATGCTGGGAAAAAATTGTATTACCAAACTGATAGCTGATGTGGCATAAATTCCATGTAGGTTAATTAAGTCCTAAATTAGACTGTGATCCGACTTTTTACTGCACGCCAACTGGGATTCAGGCTCCAGCATCTGAGCACTGCATCAAATCCAACTGTGCAGCGTTCCAAACATAGACAAAGCGGCCCCTCCACCCATAGTGAGGGAGAGGACAGTGATTAATGAGGCCACACTGGTGGAGAGTGGCTCCGTTATACTCCACCTCCACTCCCATCTCTGCTTCAGGACTAAGTGTCAACAAGTTACTAATGACTGCCGAGATGTCCTCGGTTATAGATTTCCCTAAAACATCACCCTCCTCTTCACCTTTAATGCAGCACGCATCCAATTCCTGCAAAAGCTACATGGAAATCTAGCATTGTTTTCAGCCATTTCATCTAAATTGGCAAAATAGGCTGGAGTTCCCCCTCTTTGACTTGTGATTGCTATCTTCTGTCCAAGAAGAGGTCCAAGCCAAGCCCAATTATACAAAAACTCCCATCACTGACTCAGGTACTGCAATACATTTTCTGGGTATTTTCTTTGCAACAAAACAAAACATTTGACCAAAAGCCTAAAAGAGTCTGAAAGGCAAAAATGCGCCGGCACATTCTTCTCTGTTGACTTGTACATTTCCACAGATGCATAACAGGCAAATATCTGATTTGCAATCTGCTTTGCAGCGACGATTCTCTATAAAAATCCACCACAGCTTTATATCTGCTTATGAAAACACTTTTAATTACTGGAAATGTAAGCAGAAAGTTACCCTTTTCTGCCAATAAAGGGGTTGCAGTGCTGGACCAGAGCTGGTCGTTACAGTTAAACTAGATTTAGAATAAATAGAAATTAGATTCTGAAAAGAACATTTAAAAAACGGTCCAGTTCGATGGTCAAATCTATCTTTGGTGTATTCTTGACTTGTAATAAACAGCATATTTATCAACACATTTCTGACCTGGGATCAGTATTTATACATCCTGCTGCCAACAGAAAGTGAGCTCAGATTAAAGTAGGATAAACAGCCGCTGGTGTAATTAGAAAGTCTAAGGATGTTATTTTATTCAGACTTAAAACTAACTGAGGATGCAGCTCTGTGCTCTGTAGTGACAGACATTCACTGCAGTTATGCAACAGAAACACTCATTAGTTTCAGTAATTCAGTCCTTAAAGTAACTCGTATATAGATGCATTACATACATAGTGATATATTATGAAAATTCACACCTAGAGCTGCACTGTAATAGGAAAAAGTCCAATTAGTGTGATTTCGTTATCATGATGGTAGGATGACGGAACGAGAGATGGAAAGACAGGTTGAGGTTTCTTCTCAGGTACTGCTGACGCTGATCCGGTCTGTTGAGGTGAACAAAGAGCTGAGCATCAAAGCAAAGCTCCATTTAGCGGTCCGTCTACGTTCAGACCCTCACCTCTGCTCACTGGGTCTGGATCATCAGGATCAGACTTTGACTCCATTGTTGCTGTTATGTTCATGTCAGAGGTGGAAGTGACCTGTGCATAACATGTCCACTGCGTGATGAGTGCAGAGAATGGGGCTGCTGGAATATGTTTTTATTATGTATGGTGGTACGTGCATGATGTAGGTGGATTTGGTATACAGTATATAAAATATGACAATATGGATGGTAAAACTGGAAGGCACTTTTTTTAGAGTAATAACAGAAAGAACGACATCCTGGATACAAACGGCCTAAACAAGCTTCTTCTTTAGGTCGGAGGAGGAGGAGCTCAAAGTAGAGCCACCGCTTCTCCACATCGAGGGGTCAGGGTGGACATCTAATCAGGATCACCTGTGGGTGTCTCCCTTAGGAGGTTTCCCAGCCACACCCCACTGGGAGGAGACCCCAGAGAAGACCCAGAACTCCCTGGAGGGTCTACATATCCCCTTCTGGCCTGGGAACACCTCCTGTTGCCCCCACAACCCCATCTTGGATAAGCAGAGGATGATGGATGAATGCCGCAACGATACAAGTTGCAGGAAAAAACATTTTAATGTCTTCCTGCCAAACAGAGCCCAGATTTTGGGAAGTCTCATGGGAATAAATAAATAAAATTCATTATTTCCGTCCTAACATCAATGTTTTCTTTAAAGCGCTGCTTCTGGCGGACCTGCTTGTTTTTTGGCAATAAAACAACTTAGTTGTTGTTTCTTGTGCCTCTTCTAAATATTTTTATCCCGTACTAAACAAGTGGCTCCAAATATATCAGAGGCACAGTGGGCCTGAATGAACGGTAATAAAATAAGTAGCAGTTGTTGCAGTGCAGACATTTCGTCACAATATGCACCGTGAGTACAGTAACACGCAGCATATAGTCCAGCCCTAATAAGACCATAAAAAATGGTTCTGTTGGTGTTAACGGCAGCACAAATCACTGGGTGGACTGGTGACTCTACAGATGTGCGTCAGACACAATCACAGTCGTCCGCCGCAAGGTGAAGAGGCAGAAAACGTTTCAGCAGAATCCCGAGGAGAAGAAAAGGAAGATGGGAGCGAGCAGAACCAACAGTGTGGATGAGCAGAAGGCTGTTAGAACGAGCCGGGCTTCCTGAGCAGAACCACAGGCCCATCTCCTCCATGTCATTAAGCACTGATGCATGTAGAAGGAGACCCAACAAGCACAGACCTGTGCATCAAAAACACTCGTTTTAGTTCCATGCAAGATTCTACTGTTCAGAAAATTTTTAATTAGCAGACGGATTAATAAACAATGAATAGAAACAAATACTTGAAAGATGCCACTGTGTAATAAATGCATAGTGTTTCTCTTTTCAAACTGAAATCAGTTCACTTTTCACTGATCTTCTGAACAACAGAGATCCAGCCGTAGGAAGAGGAGTTCCTGTTTTTCCTCTGAGATCAGACCCTTTTCTGGCCGATGCAGATTAATGTTGTTTTCTTTACGGTCTGACCTGTTCTGATCTTCTTCCTCAGCACATTAACACAGACCGTCTCATTGGGTTTAATCCAGCAGTTATTTACAACCAGCCCTGTCCATAAAAGGACAAAATATGTGCTGCAGATTCTTTTGCAGAGGTTATAGTTTCGTTTCCAGCAGAAAATGAAGGGATTAGCAGATTATCCCCATTTATGCCTCAAAGCATATGTCCCACAGCTCCTGACAGAAGCAGTTCCTTCCTCTGGTGCCAACGTAGCAGCAGTTGTCAGTGCTAGAGCCGGACTTTGGAAATTAGAACAAAGAATTGGTTGAACACCTGCAACCTGAGGCTCCAGATCCGTAAGTGGCTCTTTGGACTCTCAACAGTGGCTACTTAGGCTAAAAAAATAATAAGCAGCCAGCTCACAGGTTTAAAATATAGATAAAATAACAAATGCAGGTTTTAGAAGTTTCTCATAGAACAATTACATTACATTTCCACAACAGAATGACACTAATGTCTCTGTTTTTTTAGGTTATTGGGTTGGAATCTATGCGCCTTTTTTTTAACCACAAATATCAGCATTTCATAAACAGAGAATGTATCTATAACTCTCTTTTTGCTGAAGGTTTATGTTTTCCATTATTTTAAAACCTATAACAGAAACAAAAATGACGACACATTTCCAACAGTAGACATTTAAAAACAAGGTTGCCTTTTTTTTTTTTTTTTTTAAATGTCAGGCAACGCTTGCGGCTCTAAACTGGCTTCATTGAGCATGACAGTAAAAACGGCTCTCTGGATTATAAAGGTTGCAGAACCCTGACCCTAAAGAATACAGTGAAATGTTCATCTCTTCCCAAAATGTCTCACTGTCCTTTATGTGCAAACCTGCATGTTTTGATAACTGACCACGGTCATGTCTGTGTTAGACCTCGGATAGACTTGTAAGCGCTCCAGGATGTCCTCTTCCTCCGGCCACAGGGGGGCGGGGCATAAACCCCGGCCCCCCTGACTCCTCACAGAATAAACCAGGCAAAGAAAAAAGGATCAATCTATCCTTTACTTGGCAACGACAGCGGATTAACATTTGTAAAATGGAACCAGCACTACAGGATTCAGCCCTGCTGGCGCGTTTTAATCTTTTTTGTTTCAACTGATATTTCAATATATTTCCTCACAACTGAAATTAATTTTTAATCTAAAAAAAAATAACAAAAAACACTTGATAGTCAGTTCTTCCATGTCCCCGTGTGAAAGCAGCATAAAGCTGCCATCCATTCAGGCTGTATTAAACGGTCTGCTTATATTTTATCCACCTCTGCCTCCTAAAAAACAGGAGAAAAAGAGCCTCAGCAGGAATCTTATAAATTTCTTTCCCTCCACTCTGTTGCTCCCTGATGCCACTGATCGAACTGGAATGTCCCTGTTCAAACACAGCTGCATCAATGGGCTTTTATCACGCTGCAGGCCCCCGCCCTGCTCCTTCCACCCCTACTGGTACAAAGATATGCACAGCTGCTGCCCTGTTGCCCAGAAACTGAAGGCAATTTAAGGAATACCCCCCCACTCCGGTTCTACAAACAAGATAGTGTTACAGGAAGCACCGCTAACAGCCCAAACTCAATTCTCCCTTTTCAGAGCCGCCACTCTATACCTTACCCATATGTCGATTTTATGGGGCCCATCTTCATAATGAGAGTTCAAATATCATTGAAATTTTGAGGATGGGTTGAAAAGAGTTGCATAATTGCGCAATTTCCTACAGGAGCACCTCCCTGCTATTGAATTTTAGGTATCAGTTTCCCATCAACGCAGGATGACCTACACCTCTGTTCAATCAATGCATACTGAGTTATGAGGGGCATTTCTAGGAAGAAAAAAAAAAGAGCATTCTCAGATGCAGCTAATTTAGTTTGAGATCCTGGGCGAGGAACCTTAACAGACCTTTCTGTCAGTCTGAAGCCAGAAGCAGACAGCAGAGCACGTCTCCTGCTTGTTAAGCAAAATTACCTTCGATCCTCAGTTTGTAAAAGAAGAAGATGATCTCCCGTCTCTGAGCTTTTGTTTTATTTGTCTAATCTTCAGTGGTATTCAGTAACGAACAAAAAAAGTCACCACTTTAGAGAAAGGACTGGTTGGAGAAATAAAATTACAACCACTGGCTGATTCATTAGGCGCACCTCTACTTTTTATATCCAATATTAAATTCATTACAGAACCAAGAAAGAATGAGCTTAAGAATCAAGCATCTGATGCCTTTTACAAATTGATTTTTCTTTAAAAAACGTATAATCTACTTGCTTTTTAAGTCACAAACTATGAGATAAAAGATAAAACTACTACTGTTCCACCATTATACAGTATAAAAAGCTGCATTTTAAAACATTAAATGCATTAAACCGAGCAATACAACTACAATTTGCTGTAGGTTGTATCCCGAGCAGCTTGTTGGACCATATACCAACATGGCTGATGGAGTAAACTGTCTGGCCACTTTGTTAGGTACACCCCGTGGGTACCAGGTTGCCCCAAAAGATGAGTTAATTCCTGGAAACATTGCTTGGATTTTGGTCCACATTCATGTGATGCTGCAGATGCGTCGGCTGCACAACCTGCAGGTCCACCTGGTTCCAAAGGTGCTCTGCTGGTGGAGAACATTGGAGTTTGCTCATCGCCACCTTCAAGAAGCCAGTTTGAGACGATCAGAGCTGTTTGACATGGAGCATTTTTCTGATGCCAGTAGCCATCACATGGGTACACACTGTGGTCAGAAAGGGATGGCAGTGGAGCCGTTTGCGACAATTTTAAGCTGTATTAAAAGTTGATAACTCACAATTTCATGATAAAAATTAAACTCATGCTAAACAGCAGTTAAATCTGCATCCGAACGTTCAAAGACGTTTGTTTTATTTCTCAGACTCACAAAACAAATAAAGTTGTGGCTAGCATTTGCATCTGGAAGAAGCTGGAAGAAGTCGACAGCCACAGTAAAAACAGAAGGGAAAGCATCATCCTGTGCTTTAAATACGGGAGAGACAAACTTCTCCATTCTTGCTGGGAACACATTGGCCCCAAGGAGATGCGTGGGGGATATTTTTCAGCATTAAAATATCCCCAAAGAAGGCGATGCGGCACAGCGGTGCGCTCACTCAGACAGCAGGCTTCTGCAACAAGTCCCACCCATATCTGCTGCAGCTTGGTGTTTCAATTTGCTGCTGATGCACTTCATGTTCCTCCAGTGAAGGACAATAAGTTTAGGCCATCTGCAGAATATATTGGAAACATTTGCTTTTATGCAACTTATAAGATTACTATGCGTGCTTTTTTTTTATTTTGCTTTGCAAACATTTGATGGCAGCTTAAGCAGAGTAAAAATCTGCTGTCTGGATCCGTGTCCCCAGCCTTCCTCCCAGAGTGCCACACAGAATAAATGTCCTTTTGTGGAATTTATCCTTGTTTCTAACAGCTCAATTTGAAACTGGATGATTAAAAAACGAACACTAAAAACACTGGCGGCTGGATTGTTACATTCTTCATATAATTTCCCTTTTAATGCTGCCCTAACAGTGCCGGACCAGCACTCTGAATCCTTGAAAGCAGGTGCAAATATAAATGCAGAAGGGTTCCTGGGGTTCTCCCTTATTAACCCGACAGGTATTTTATATTCTGTACAGTTTGAAGCCTTTTCTGCGAGAGGGAGCTGCCATTTAAAGCCCCCCTGAGGCACAGAAGCCAATGGGCTAGTAAGGAGAGCCATATCTCTGAATGAACTAATTAAGCTCCTCAATGTCCTCTGCAAAACTGTGCCCTGAGATTGTTCTCTGCAACAGTAGTAATGAGAAAGGGAGAGGATAAGTGGTAAAAACAGGGGAGGAAAGAAACAGGTGGGGGTTGGGCCCGTCCCCTTGGATGTGTGAGGAGTGCGTACTGTTCAGAAGGAAGAGAGAGAAGCCGTCTCTGTCCCTCTTCTGCTACAGTTTGGAGACTAAAGGCCGCCTTTCCTCGGCTTTGTTTCTCCACCGCCAGCTCATTAAAGTCTCCAAACAATGAGAGATTTGCTCTCTAATGAGGAAACGCTTCTGCAAAGAGGGCTCTGTCCTCGGGAAGCTGGCCATGTCAGCTAGCAGCCTGGTCTGAAGCATCTCGGGGGCTAACAACCGGCTCTTTGTGTCCTCCTTTCCCAAAACTCAACTTCCCATGAAAATTAGCGTCCACCAGAGCCACTTGTGGAGAACTACAGCAAAATTATTCATGAAGGAATATCTCCGAGTCCTCCGCTCTACCCCTCCAGAGATCCATTAACGGAGGAAGAGTCAACAAAGTCCCCGAAGGTTTCCATGACACAGGGAGGTTAGCTAAGTGATGTGCTTGGCTAGCTGCTGCAGCGCACAGTGGAGCAGAACCAGGTCGCAGCCAAGAACAACAACCAGCTTTTTACTGATTTAACAGGAGGGGAAGGAGGAACTCCACTAAACAAAGTGGTTGGAAGGTGGGTGCATGATGTGGCATTTTCAGCTGCTCTTTCAAGCTGACAGTAGGTCAGATCCTGATAAGTGATCTGCTTATGATTCACACGTCACCCCAACGCAGAACGCTCCCAGAGCCCGAAGTAAGGCGCATTTTTGTCAAGAAAAACAAACGGTTTCTGCAACAATCTCCAAGACGGTGAACAGAGAAGTCATCCGTGGAAAAGAGCTTCGTTAACAAGAATTAGAAGAAGAATTTTACGCATTGCGTAACTGCAAGTTACCACAGGAACTGGCATCTTCAGCAAATGCCCTTTTTAATAATGCAAACTAAAAAGGGACACATGACAATAGTCAGCTTGCATTTTAGTCACTTCAGACCCCCAATCAATCCCAATCTAACACACTTTTATTCTTTATGGCTTCTTTACTGTGTTGTATTTTTGCATAGATCCCTTTGGATTTGCCTTTAAGCAAAGTAGTGAGATTAATATTTGGGAATCAAAGATCTTCAAACTAAACCTTTTTAACTAGGTTTGTGTCTGTAGAGACTGGACAGATGTACAGGTGATTGTCATTTGACCCCGGTTCTTTTTATCGATGTCCAACTATTCCTCATGTCTGGATCAGGATTGGATTTCCAGCAGATGTCCCACCAGATGCCTGACAGACATACAGAGAAGTCAACACAAATCACATTATATGAAATAAGATGGCACAGGGCAGGGAACCGGCATTAGTCCTTTTTACACAAATAAAACTGTGTTTTTGATAAAAAACAATCTAGGACATAAATTTCTGACTGGATTCATGTTGAGTGATTTATTGGGCCATTCTAGCAGCTTTGCTAGTTAAAAGTTTCCACTTAAATGGTGACATTTATGACAGGACAGTCTATCTTTGTCTCATTTGAACAGGCTATATTCTTCCAGAATTTGATTGTCTTATCAGAACACTCTGCAAAGTTTAAATGAACTTGGTATAATCTTCAGCAGTGGAGTATTGAGCAGTAAGTGGGGAAAGATTGTTCAGAAGTTTTGATATACAGCAACACCATCTGGATGTTTTTTGACAGCAGTAAGGTCACTAAAGGTCTTGACTGACATGGATCCTGTGTGACACGCTGGTAATGAGAAACCTTTTTGTTGTCATTTAGACCTAAAATGATTGTCGTCACTTAGCATCCATAATTCAATTCAATTTCAATTAATTTTTTTTTTATATAGCTCCAATTCACAACTTCCATCAGATCCTCCAGGTTGGTGAGAAAGTTTCCTCTCTAAGGAAACCCAGCAGGTTGCATCAAGTCTCTCCAAGCAGCATTCACTCCTCCTGAAAGAGCGTAGAGCCACAGTGGACAGTCGTCTGCATTGTTGATGGCTTTGCAGCAATCCCTCATACTGAGCATGCATGAAGCGACAGTGGAGAGGAAAACTCCCCTTTAACAGGGAGGAGAACCTCCAGCAGAACCAGAACCAGGCTCATCTGCCTCGACCCACTGGGGCTTAGAGAAGACAGAGCAGAGACACAGAAAGCACAGAAGCTCACATTGATCCAGGAGTACTTTCTATGTTAGAGAAGACAGAGCAGAGACACAGAAAGCACAGAAGCTCACATAGACCCAGGAGTACTTTCTATGGTAGATGGTAATGGTTTTGATAGATCTCAGCTGATTCTGGCTTTCTATGAATGTCCGTACATCATTTTCTTCACCACTTCAATGCCTGTTCCCGGTGTAATTCCACTTTATTAAACATAACTTAATAAATTAACTCATTTGTTTCAGTCTGTGTGGATCACATGGCTTAGCAGCAAGATCTTGTGTGAATTTCATGTCAGTGGCCCAGTTAGAAACATTTTCTAAATATTAGCGTGTCCTACAGTTATTTTTCCGACTGTACGGGTTGAGCGTGCAGCCGGCTGAATGTTCAGAGCAGGCTGTTTGCTGACCAGATTCAGTGCAGACATAAGCTCTGTGTGGATGTGCCAAGCACATGACTGGCCTCTGAGCTGCAGCCTTTGGACAGCAGCGTCTCCGAGGCCTCGGTTGGCTCGGATTTAAAAATAAATAAATATAAAAAAGGCCAAGCCCTCGATCATTCGTGCTAAATCTTCTGAGTCCAACCATCTGACTGCACAACGGTCCGGGACAGAATCAGCGACATGCAGCGTGATACACTTCCTTTGTTCTGGACACACATTTTGTTCTTCTGCTGCTCAGAAGGAGCACCTGGTCACCGCTTGACATTTAGCTCCCGGTCTGTCAGATGAAGTGAAGAAACTGAGGAAGATGTAAAATAATTAGTTCAGAAATGACGTAAGGAGGTGACCTTTTGCTCAAAATCTAGTCAGTCATAATCTTTGATCTTCCAGGTTTAAAGGAAAGGATACAATTATATTCTTAAACAAATCTGTGAGTGTCTCTATATGTTTTTTATATATATATAAAGATTTCCTCCATTAGCTTAAGGTGAAAGTATGAAAATATATAAATTGTAAAGACTTCTAACAGCATAGTTCGTAGTTTATTGATGGGTAAAACTTTTATAATAGGAAGAATTTGCCAAATTGCAATAAAACCGTCTGGCAGCTGCTGCAGATTTGACTTCTTAATAGATTCACATGCCTGAGATTTCGATTTTCGGCATTAGCAGTAAAATATTAAAAACATTGCACTTTCCAAGTAATATGGAGGAGAAGCTGCAACACCAGAGACAGTGTCACGAGAAGAGCCTTTTTTTTTTTAGCCTTCTGCCAACATCCATGTATCATCTGCAGAGAGAATTTCATTCCCCAACAAGAGCAAAAGAAAAAAAAAAAAGGAGAAAATACGTCTTTTCGTATCAACTTTCATGTGCGGGCATAAGTTCTGAGCTGTCAATAGAGCAGAATAATTACACAGCTACTGAACTTTGCCGTTGCTTTGCCGGTTCATTAAAGCAGCAGAGCGGCGCATTATGCAAAAGAGCCGTGCAGATAAAAAAAAGAGACAGCTGTCAGTCAGGAGAGGGGCTATTCACTCCCCAGACATAATCAGGCCAGGACACACAAGTTAAACATTTTTCACATCATTCAGTTTACAGGAAGGAGCTGCATTCTCTCATATCACACCAAAATAACACGCTTCTGCCACAACGGCCTCACTATTCAAGGCAAACGGCTTTCTTTTCCCAACATCTGAGTAACGCTGGGAAATAAAAAAAGGAAACGGCGTAAGCAAAGCAAATGTTCGGCCACGTGAGGACTGGCCTTGATCTGAAATCTGAACGTGAGAGTCACACTGAACAGCGACGGCTTTTAATTTAATTTAAAGACTGAAAATCCACACTGCTCTCAGCACGCATCATTACGCACACTCAGCTCCGGTGACAACAGCGGATAAATAATGAATCCTGAGGTTTAAGTGCCCTGCCAACTCGACGGCTCCTCCTTGACAACACTTTGCATTGTTTCCAGAGTCCCTCTCCACAGCCCCCCCCCCCACCACCACCACCCCCCTCCTCACTGCCACCCTCCGCCTTTGTCTGCGACCCAATCTCACAGAGCCACTCCTTGGGCTTTCTCTTCAAATACTGTTAGTGTAACAGCATAATGAGTCGCTGACCCGCCTGCTCCCAAATGCAGAAGGCTGAGGAGAACAGAAGGTAGATGGAATACGCTGAAAAAGGGGTCATGATTGGATCAAACTGTGCAATTCTGCTTATCTGTAGATCTGAAAGCAAAGCCTCTGCCTGGGTGCAGGTTAGCGCTCCTTATCCTTCACACACCAGTTAGTCTCCGGCTGCACAATAACGTAGACCAGTCAAGGTTTCAGCTGAAATAAAGCCACAAAGGGTTCGTTCTCAGACTTTTTACCAAATGTGTGAAACGCTGTTAGCCTTTTGGGGGACGTCTACCAGCTCTGCCCGTCTAGAAATGGAAATGTTTGCCCATTCTTCTTGGCAAAATAACTCGAGGTCAGATAGGATGGAGAGGATCTGAACAATTTTTTGTCAGATACCGGCTATGAAACTAAGTATCCCCATTATCTGCTTTCACAATAAAAGTAAAGCTTTTATGGCTCAATAAGTGTGCTTTTAAGAAGTAATCATTGTAGCAGAAATCAGCCCAGCTGGACCAGACCAATCATTGCGCTTTTCAAGCTCGTCTCAATCAAATGTAGCCCCAAGGTGTAAGAAAGCATTGAAAAATCCGTTTATAGAAAAGCTTTTTGCAAATTTCAATTTCCATTGTCCAAAAATTTCACCCATTGTCCAACATGAACTGGAATAATCCAGTTCATGTTGGACAAGTTTGACTTCAGATGCTCAAAGTTTCCAGATCCATGTTCCCTCTTTCCCTTAGTACCAGCTCAGAGCGCTTCACTACGGGTCGACCCGTACCGAATCGACTGAAACTTTAATCCGAAGCTACAAATAAGCCCCAAACGTCAGCGTTGTTAGCCGGCTGTAGCGTAGCGCTGTACAGGCTGCCTGAACTGGTTCACAGGCAAACGGGCACCTTTGATTGTGCTGCCACCTGAACGACCGAGAGAACAACAACTGCTGGGAACTATGGTTCCTTCCTCTGTTGGACACCTGAAGTCAGGAAACCTCAGCGTCAGATATCAGTGAGGTTTTGCGTCCATCTCCAAGTGTTTTCATGTTGAATATTTTACACATGCAGCGGCTTCCTCTCAGCAACTAAACGACGTCACCGTTTACCTGCTACCAACCCGAGATAAAGGCGTTTATTTCGTTAGAGCAGACGTCCGTGCTCTCCTGTGATTTAGTGGCGGGCAGCAGGAGCAGGGAAGGAGCTTCATCCACCTCCCATTATTAGATTGGGAGTAATTAGATGATTTTTGACACAGCGTTGATCAGACAGTCCACAGAGCGAACATCGCCTCTGCTGTCAAATCAACACCTTCTTAATGTGTCGGTGTTTCGTCTTGTTTCCGTATCAGCGCCTGAAAAGCGTTTTCAGGCAAACACGAACGCGACAACAACAGCATCCATGTTTAACTGCAGACATACGCACTATTGGCATTTCTGCAAATGCACAAATACTATTTCAAATATCCTCTCCATGTACGGTAGCAATTTCTTTCACGTTTATTTGAATAAAAAAAAAAATGTGTTAGACATGCAGAAATAATAATCTTGACCATGTTGACAGGCGACAAGCTGTTTGTCAGTTGATACGCAGCAGCAAAGCAGCTGGCATGACTAAAACGTATTTTCTTTGGTCTGAAGGTTTTCCGTTTGTAAAGTTAATGAAAAAATGTGAAGGTTATAAGACACTATATTAATAAAAGATATTTATTTAAACCTGAGATGACAGGGTCGACCATTTTGTAGTATTGATGAGCGTTTGACCTGTATCCATCACAAAAGCCTGTAAACAGAAATGCTGGCAGCCTGTTGGAGACATTAAGCCAAGATGGGGAAAATTTACCTTCCATTAAAGATGCTAAATGTGCCAACAACACTAATCGCTGCTAAAAGAGTTTAAAACTATTCAAATATTAGAAGTCTACACATTTAATATTCATTGAAGTCTTTGTTTTTGTAAAACAGTAAAGTCCCATTTTACAACAGAGCAGGCTTCACACACACACACACACACACACACACACACACACACACACACACACACACACACACACACACACACACGCGTCTAACATTGCTCCCACTCCAAACATGAATAATTAATGACCATTCAGAGCAGATTGGCTCCTTTAATCATGTTGTATAGTTACAGTGAAATACATAGTTTAGCAGGCAAAGACAATAATTCAGAGCTTTCCCAACAATTATTGACATTGTCCACAGCTGCAGTTTATTACAAAACAAAAAGAGGAAAATAAACTTAATCTTCAGTGCAAGTTTATGTTTTGTCCTTAAATGAAGATGGACCATTGCTTTTTTTTCCAAATGGGTTTTGTTTGGTAAACTTTGATGCCTGCTCTGAAATTTGGACACATTTTTATGCTCCAAGTCATAGTTGTTAAGGATAAATTGAAATCAGCATGCAACACTTTATCTTGCATTTTCAGAAGCCTGCCGATGTGCTTCTGTTTGCTGCCGAGTTAACCAGCGCACCTTTCCATCTCCGTTTGTGCACACATACGACGTTGAAGGTGTTGTTAAGAAAGGCACGCTTTTCATGTCTGAAAGGCACTCCTATAAAATGAAACCTTCTCTGCAGCTGCCTGATCTCAGACTACCGTCATTTATAAACAGCATCAGGTAAAAGGCATCACTCTCGTCTCTGCTGGTTTGTTCTGAAAACACAGCTGAGCCACGGTGCGTGCCTCACGAACGTGTTCGCCGACAGCCTTGCACATTTAGAAAGTAAACAAGTCCACAGAAGAACTGCACAAGGTGCACGTCTCGCCTCATCCTCCCCTCCCAGAAGACGGGCTTTTTTTGTTCCCCTTCTTCCTGCAAAGGCTGGGCCAGCTTGACACCTGAGGAGGCTGGCCAATCGCAGAGAGCCAGGGATGAGCTAAGAGCCATTGCTAGGCATTACATCATTACCATGAGTCACTTCCTGGGATTAGGAGGCAGAGGGATACATGGCCATGTAAATCCTGACTCCCAATGACAGTTCATCTACCACAAAGTAAGACGGCATTACCTCTGACAGCCGGGTGTGGGGGGGGGGGGGGGGGGGGGGATAAAAGCCTGGTCTCGATTGTGGTCCATAAGGTGTATCAGATAAACATAATTCATCACTGATCCTCAAACCGGTCTCTGAGTTGTGTCCGGACGACTCAGTTAAAGTATCGCCGTGCCACAGTAACCCAGCGACTGATTATACCAGATTTACGAGACTTCAACATATTGACCTTTTAAAAATGTATAAAAAGTCTAAATTGGGTGCTTGCCTGTCAGGTTTTCAATCAGAAGCACAACCCTGACAGCACTGGTGATCGCTTTAAATGACGTGCATTATCTAACTTAATAAATAATTTCGATTTTGTATTGAAAGTAAGCAAACTTCCAGAGCTACGTCCAGTACTTTTACTCCGCTTATGGATGCGCAAATAAAAGGACACTAGAAACCAGATCCTGGGGAATTACCTTCCATAACTAAGATTTTATGATAGATAATCTTCATGCTTTACAGTCAGTTTTTCTGGCATCAACACAATATGTGCTAATTGTTAGCAGGGATGGAAGCAGAACAAAGTATACATTAAACACCAAAAACAAACAAAATGGTCCTAAATTACTGGATAGACATGATTAATGTCTATCCAGTTATTATAATATTAAAATATTATACAGTATTTTTGGTTTTGCTATGACTTTGTAATGTATTTGATTCTAAGATGCGTTAATAGGTATTTTGTTGTTTTTTTCCCCCAAGATTGCGGTTTGTATTATATAATTTTTAAATGCTGTTATGAGCACCTTTGCTTTTCACTTGTCTGTATATAGTTTTGCTCCTATGTAGATCAGCGCTGCTCTCTGTAGATCGGTGTCTCTGTATATATATATATATATATATATATATATATATATATATATATATATATATATATATATATATATATATATATATATATATATATATATATATATATATATATTGGAAGAAAGAGAGAGATTTATGTGTGTATAGTTTGTGTGTATATTAGATTAATATGTAACTGCAAAATATGTAAGTGCGTGTACATTTTTCATCCAGTTTGACTTCAGTTTAAATTGCTTTGGTTCTGAATAAATATGTGTAATCTGACTGAAAGGTCACAAGCATTGTGAACATGTGATTAAAATGAGATCTGAGCTGCCTCCTATTCATTTTGACAGCAGATGTCTGATCTGTGGTCTGACCCAAGATGGCCGCCCTGTAGGCACGCCAGGCTAGTAGCCGGCAGCGACCAATGGGACGTCTACGTATATGATGTCTATGGTTCCAATGAGCATAACTTTCAAATGCGCTGCAAGAACCCTGATGTAGGGTTCCTCTAGAGTACGCTCTTAGAGGAATTATGTAGATGTTGAATAAAAGTGGCCACATTCTGGTTATAGAGTAATCTTGATCTAATGATCTCATAATCTGAACATATTTTACTATATTTATGCTGATGACATACAAGTTTATATTCCTGCATTAACCCTGGACCACAGTTCATAACTATCGCTGTCTGAAATATTGATGCGCTGCGCGCCACAATTTCCCACACCTCAATGCTCAGGTTTGTAGAACCTAAAAGGGAATTTGTGGCAATTACAAGAAAATGGTGATTAATTTCAACTTTCATGTTCAAACATCAACATTTTGTTATTTGATAACATTTGATATTTGCAAGTTAAACATTAATGAACTATTACCCCATATAAATATCAAAACGTACTTCTTTTCCTGTGATCCAGGCACTTAAATGTGGACTTAATAGGCTTGAGCTTTGCAGTCCAGGGTTCTACAAATAATCTGTGCATGTTGGTCAGATTGTTGTGGTGTATAAGTTGTTGTCTGAAAAAAGACAAGTCTATCAGGCTGCTGCTGCAGGGGTTCCTGCTTTATCCTAGAAGGTGCAGCACCAAAGATACACAAAGTTAGCCACAGCGCCCAGAGCCACCAGGACACGCTTAAATATCTGCAGCCAAGAGTCAGACGGCACACCAACCTGAAGCTAAATTATATTTAGAGGATGAATGAATATATATATATATATATATATATATATATATATATATATATATATATATATATATATATATTTACTGATTACAACACAGCTTACATAGCAGGACATGGAGAGCTTAAGAGGCTCTAAAATCCTAAAATCAAAAATAAATTTTAATAGTATTTTTTTTTTCATTCCCTTAAATTATTACTTTAACAGAAGGTCTCATTTGGGAGAGTCTGTTGGTGGAAGTTGAGTGAATAAACAATAAAACAATTCCTTATGAAGTTAAATTTAGGTCAACATTGAACAGCTGTCTGATAGAAATTTTAATTTTTATGCCATAATTGAATATGAATGCTGGAAAAATAAATAAATCAAACCTAGCTGTTGTTGATATTTAGGTTTTCGGAACAAAGAGGCTGGTTAAAATAACTACAGGATAGGTTGAAAACAGAATGATTAAAATGTTAAACAGGTATTTTGGTGTGACATATTTAAGATTTAAGATGAAAAAAAAAAAAACTACAGGCATTTCTAACAAGCAATTATCACTGAAGACACCAGATGTGAAAGAAAATGACTTGTTCTCCTCAGCTGCTTATAAGAGATAGCATCTGAAAGTGCTCCGTGGACTGCAAACAAAGCCCAGATGATAAGAGCGAGGCTGCGGCAACCCTGCATCTGAACAATAGCCCTATCACAGAAGACTGCTCAGATACCATCTTTGATAGGCCGCTCTGTTTCAACCGTCATGCATGACCACTCTGTATGCTAATAATATATTTGAGCAGTGGGATTGTTCCCACTGGTTGCAGCAGATAGTTCACGGCTAGCGGTGAGGGCATTGTGATGACAGAAAACCAAATTCCGTGTATTTATATCGCGCCGACTCACAACATCACCTCAAAGCACATTAAAGGACAAAACAGAACCACCTAATGAGATCGGTCCAACCATACAGATGGGGTTTGATCCTGGTCCTGATACGATGCAGACAAACTCAATTCGTAAAGCCGGCTGGGCCAATTGAATCGAGTCATTGACTCTGCAGTAATCTAATCTCCACGGAGTCTCGACATGAACACAAAGGTGAATCAAAAGCTTCAGTTTTTCAAACATGGCAGGCTGTTGCTGTAAACCTGGACCCGAACAGGCACGGGCCGCTATGGGAGCGGCAGAGTCTGACACCCGAGGTAAAATATGACTCCATTAAGCCGTGGTGTGTGTGACGTGATCTAACAGCTTTATTTAAAAAGAGGAAAGCTCAGATAAATCCAGCACTTCATCTGCCATCTCATGGACAAGGACTTTAAACTGCAGGAAGGACTTTCCATCTCCTGCTCCATCCTACCATCACTCCTGAAGAGACACAAAGATCCTTGAACTGTTTTGCTCGAGGCAGAGACTGACCCCAACTTGCAGGGGCCAAATCACCTTTTCTCCAGTTCAGAGCCGTGGCTTTGATTTGTCCGAGAAGTGCACCGTGTCACCGATAACCCCTGCACTGAAGACGGAGACTAAAGGCTGGCTTGGGCGCTAAATAAAAACATCTGGTTCTCTTGTAGCAGTCGGATGAATGATTTACCCCCTCAAGGTGTCAGAAATCCTCCAACAGACAGACATGCTCACAAATCACGGCTACACCTCTGCAAACCTGCTCCCTGAAAACTACCAGTACGTCTAAAGCCAAGGCCAGTTTATTCATAGATTCAAAGAATCTAATATGCAACTTCTGTTTAAAAGATTTGCATCCAACCGCCACATGCGGCAGATTGGTCTTTCTCTGCCAAATAATTGATATAAAGAAATCCCCCTCCAGAAAATATGGACTATATGTCAGATCTTTCAAAGGATTTGTTGAACAAAGGAACAATACGTGCTTTTTGTAACTCCTGAATTCTTACTGCAGCTCAAAAGATGCATTTTATATTACATTGAGAAGCTTTTAATAGTTGGCTGAAACAGGTGAACCGTGCAAACAATAATCGTTTCTTTCAGATTAAAACAGAGGAGAGTGAGAAATGTCTGACTTTCTAAGTCACAACATACCATCTGTTGAACAATGTCGGCCCTGAGGGGCAGCGATGTCGGGATAGTGACGGTCTATAAATAACACCGCGCCCCACGCTGGGAGGAGAGAAAGCTGGATCATCGATGCCATTTCTATTCCCAATAAAAGCCGTTCTTGTAGTTCTGCGGGCGGTTTGAGGGAGGACACGGACGGCACACTGGGATTCTGTTCCACAGTAATGGAGTCGATCATCACCTTGGGCATCCTCGCCAGACTTGGCAACCTCACTTAAAGAGCTCAGCAGAAAAGTGAAAAAGCGCTACAATGTGCTGCAAGTTGGAGCAGCAGGTGTCATAATGCTGAAAAAAAAAGCTGGAGAAGTTGGGCCGGAGGATTTTATTTAGGAAAGTCCCAGCAAGCATCTAAATATCAAACACCATCTGCTATAACTAACCAGGCAGCAGAGAAGCACAGGCATAGAGAAGGACTGCTTTCATAAAACAGATATCGTCGCTATGCAGAATGTTAATAAAAGGCACAGCAGGGGCAAATACACGTGTAATTTATCAAATCGTACACAAAGTGTTTTAAAAACTCTAACTTTTAATGGAAACATATTCATTCAGTGGGAACCATGCAGTTTGGACCGTTTCAGCAACCGATCTTCCAGACAGGTTTGTCAGAAAATAAATGTTGAAAAGCCATCTAAAGGCAGCTGTTAGGTACATTAGAGGATCTGCGATACTGTGGGCCTCTTTTTCTTCCAAAGGCTCAGTCAGCTTAGTTAAAATGCAGGCGTCATGAACTCTGGAGCACAAAGACATCTTAAAGGGACCATGGCAACAGATTTCATTTTTCTGGGTTTTATTTGGGGGGTACAATATGATCTGTTGAGAACTGATGAGCATGAATATTAAGAGTGGCTACCGAATGCCCTGCTCAGGAGATCAAATCTGTATTTCTGCCCAAAAAGGGTCAAATCAGAGAAAAGTTAATCTGTCTACACAATTAATTGTCTCTAGTATGAGCACACCATCAAGCAAACAGCCTTCCCCTCCCCTCCTCCCCCCCAGCTAACACACCGGCCGGCTAATTTAATGGCGAGTCGCGCCGGCATGTCTAAGAAGGGGAGCTGTAATGTGCGAGGTGCTCAAAACCAGATGGAAGTTTCCACTTACTGCTGGAGGATGAGAGAATCAGAGTGGCTGGAGTTGATTTACGGGGCGGTACCGCACAATTATAACCCCGGTTTGGACCGCGGCGACGGTAGTTTTAGGTCGGATGTTGGATAACTTCACCGTGGTTCAATACGAGACTGTTATGTTCATACGTTCAGCGCACTTTACTGAAGTAAAATCAAGTCGGGGTTTTAGAAAAACAACTTCTGTACCAACACTGAGGTGGCGACCACAACGCTGTCATTACC
The DNA here is from genome assembly GCF_011125445.2 of Fundulus heteroclitus. NCBI lineage: Eukaryota > Metazoa > Chordata > Actinopteri > Cyprinodontiformes > Fundulidae > Fundulus > Fundulus heteroclitus. Next base: position 2,718,601 of record NC_046371.1, on the reverse strand, counting down.
CGTAAGTTCATTTAATTTTCCGATAAACGTATGAAGCAGCAGGGCAGCGAGCTCTCCACTGCAGTCACTGAGGAGAGCTCGCCAAAGAAAAGACGTTCTGCTGCCGTCGACCCCGGACTTTGTCCCGCTGTGTGGACGATGAATCTCGCCGCCAGGTTAAAGCCTTTGGTCGGCTTGGCCTCGCCTGTCCGACATGCTGCAACACAAACACTTAAACCATCCGTAACACCATGATAATGGATTTATGACAGAGTGTTGCACGGAGAAGAGAGGTGTGGATGGAGGGAGCGAGGTCGAGTTATTTCCCAAATATGGCTGTAGCCAATCAGAGTGAAGTCAACGAGTCGCGTATCATTACCGTATATCAACGTCATGAAATGGTTTATACAGCGATGCCAGCAACTCTTTAAACAACATTCTGGCAGCCTCTGCCAGCAAACTGAAAATGCATCATCATTACGTCTCTCAGGAGGATAATGATCAACAAATATCGGCCAAATCAATGCAGAAAAGGTTATGGTGCCTAAATCAACCTTAGCCCTCGAGTCAGAGCTAACTAACAAACATATTACCAATGCTTTTTTCTTTTTAGATAGTCATTTTTAAATCTATATAAATGCAAGTGTGATTAGGGAAGTAGAGCAACAGACTGAAATAACATTTTAGATTCTCACTGGAGGGTTGTGGCAGTTTTAGAACGGGCTTCAGGGCACCACATGTGGAACTACCTGGTGCGGGTTACATCGCAGAGGACAAATTTTACTGGAATTCATGTTGCAATGACAAACAGAGATGATTACTTTTACAAATCTGTTTCCCTGAGATTCTGCAGCAGCAATAAACATTTATATAAACCATTATCCTGTGGTTTTATGATGCCTTTTTTCTGGTTGATTGATACCATCTCATTAAAAATTTTTAATGAGACTGTTTCATTTAAGTGGGCAAACTTAGAGATCACTATAGGATTAGTTTAGTTTTTAACACAACAGTATACTGGATGGCACAGGTTGTTAGAGATGTACTGGTCAAGCGTTTACCGGATCGTACAGATTTATGCTCCTCTCTAAGGTCAGACCTCCAGCTTAAAATGTTTAACCATCCGTCCATTGTCTAAAGCCACTTATCCATGCAGGATAAGTGGCCAGTGGTCACTATACTGCAAAAAAGGAACTAAAACTAAGCACAATTATCTTGAAAAGAGTTTATTAGTCCTCAGTTTAAGCAGGCAAGTTTAAATGTTCTGCTAATGGAATAAGATTTTTGTCCTTAAAATAGGAATAACCCATCTCCATCATATTTCAAGTGCAGTATATCTAATTATTTTATTTTAGGGGCAAAGATACTCATTCCACTGGTAGATAGTCCTATTTCAAGAGCATTTGTACTTACTGTTAGATCCCTTTTAACAGTGCAGGCAGGAAGTCCAGTCCATAACAGGGCAATTTTTAACCATTCACTTGTTGGACCCAAACACATTTGTTTGTGGAAACTTTGCTTTTAATCAGCAATTAAAACTAACTGACCATACCCCCCATCCCCTCCTGGAACATTGCAAAGGGGAACTAAAAGTAGGTAAAGTTTTCTTGAAGTTAGTGTATTTTCCTTTGATTTGAACAGGTAAATAAGACTATTTGCCAATGGAAAACGATTGTTTGCACTTAAAATAAGAAAAATTCATCTCCATCATCTTATTTCAAGTGCAGGATCTTATATGAGGGGTAAAAATAGTAATTCCATTGGCAAATGGTCTTATTTAGCTGCTCAAATCAAGGTAAAATAAACTAATTTCAAGAAAACTTTACTTACTTTTAGTTCCCTTTTGCAGTGAATGGAGGAATATGTTGCAGGTTCTGTGAAACAAAGATAAATAAAGACTACAACATTATTGCTTTTTATGTATAAAAACATAAATTCAAACCATCGGTATTTACTACACTCAAAATTAAGTGCAAACCCTTTTGACAATGCATTTTTAGTTTTGTTTCTAATTATTCATTTACTAGACAAGAAAATAACTCCTTGTTTTACAACCTGTAAGAAAAAAGCTTTCAATCACAGCTAAATATAACTGAATGAACTGAATGAAAAGAGCAGAAACAGAATCACTATAGAGGATTTTGTTCATGTAAATAGATAAAAAATGCATTTTAGGATTTTTGACTTTTAGAAATGAGCTGCTTTAACATGAGTAATCAAATTCAGTTCAATCTAAGAAGAAGAAGCTGAAGATTTTATTTAAAAGGGTTGTTATATAATTGAACTATACAGCAAGGCATCTGGATGTTCTGTATTTTTAACCGATGTGCAGGGAGAGACTTCAGGTGTTTTCCAGTAACAGGACGTTCTCACATTGAAAATTGGTGCTAATTGAGTGTTTCCGTGTACCCAACAAGCTCAGCCTCCTCCTCTGTTTTCCTCTCTCCACACATTCACTTCTCTATAGGACGCCGTCAGAGCTCACACAATGAAAAATCACACACGGCCCCTATTCATGAGCTGATTAATATGCAAAAGCAGCCTATCCTCATCTCACCGCCAGGAGAAATTGAACGGCGAGCTGAGCCATGTTGAACTTCTGCAGAAATCTGTAGCATCTTTACAACTAGGAGCGCCGTGCTACATCAGGCGATTAAGGGGAACCCGGATTCATTTGCATTTCACATTAGCTTAGCTGTTGCACAAGGTTTGTATGATTCCTGATTAGTGTGGAGGAAAAGAAAATCTTAGCTTTATGGTATAACCCATGGTCTAAAAGTTTTATTCATCATCCAACCAGGAAGCGTTTTTCATGTATCCTCTCATTTGTCCATCCATCCCTTTATCAGAGGCAGCTTGTCAACAGGGGGGCGTTCAGGTACCGCCCTCATCGGCATGGCAGGAAAACATTTAGACAGCATAAACATAAATGACAAAATAAAAGTAATTGCATCTGATCTCTCAGAAAATGTGTCTGACCTCTAATCTCTCTGCATGCCCATTCCATTTTGTCGTTATCTGAGGTCATTTTTGTGTAGGCCGAATTTTAAATGTTTCAGTGGCGAGGGCCATGAGTAGAGTTTCCATGTGACTTCCTGCTAGTCTCTAATTGGTTAGTTAAAGATTCTTCTTGGGCTGCAGCTGCCTTCGCCTGTGGCCAATCAGAGCCTGTTGTGTCATTCTTCATCCAATCAGATCAATGCATGATACCTGGGAGTCAAAGTAACACCTCTGGCAGCTAAGCTGTGCAGACGAGAATCTCTCCCGAACAACGACGACGAGACAGGAGAGAATTGTGACATCAAATGAAAATTTGGTTATTTAACTGCAAAAGAATTTCATGAGGCTTTTGATGGAGGAAAAAAAATAAGTGGATAAAGGAAGTTGGAGCAGGCAGCCCATACTTAAAAATCCATCAGCAGGCATGTGACTGTTTTATGTTCAAGTCAAGTTTCTGTTAATATCTGTCCTGTAGTTGCTGTGAAAATACAGCGTGAATGCTGCCAGCTGAACGAGAAAAATAGCTGAAAAACTTGCTGAAATATAAAAAAAAGTAGCATAAAAATTAAATTCTATAAAACCAAAGCAGAGGTTGCAGCTGGCATACTGTGGAAGCCCCACTTTGCTGAAAAGGGCTGAAGAGGTGAAGGTGTATGAAGAAACGCTTCTTAAATGTGACAGAATTAGTGGAAACTTAAAGAGCGGATCAGCATCCAGCAGCTAAACTGTCGGCTAGCAGGAAAGACTCAAGTTTAGAGTCTAGAATTTACAGAAATCCACAGACAGACAACATCCGTCTATAAAGACAAAAGTCCTCATAAAGGCAGAAAAACACAGATTTTTGTGTGGGCATAAAAGTATCTGCCATAATACACAATTCAATTCAATTCAATTTTATTTATATAGCACCAATTCATGAAACATGTCATCTCAAGGCACTTTACAAAGTCAAATTTAATCATATTATACAGATTGGGTCAGATTATACAGATTGGTCAAAAATGTCCTATATCAGGGAACCAGTTGATTGCATCAAAGTCTCTCCAAGCAGCATTCACTCCTGGAGAAGCGTAGAGCCACAGGAAGAGTCGTCTGCATTGTCCATGGCTTTGCAGCAATCCTTCAATTAAATTTTGTATTTAAACTTAGCAAACAAATCAGCATTTGTCTGAATGTTTCCGTTATAAGTACTTCACTTTGATACGTCTGTGTTCTTTTATCTTTTTTAACTGTAGGGTCCTGACGACAACTTCATTATCACAAACATATTTGTGCATGAAAATCCAATCAGTGGAAGCAGCACACGGGGAAGCTGGTGGAATCTGGCTGCAGCACATTGCCATCAAGCATTTGGTGCGGCTGTAGCAAAGGCAGCCAATGCCAACCTCACCGAGCCACAGCTCCACACAGAATTAGTTCTATTTGTCAGAATAAAGCGGAGCAGAAGGGAGGCTCTTGAAATATCGGGTGCTCCCATATGTGAAATTGCCAAAAACTTCGGAACAAATTATCTCCATTAGACTCCTATTGTTTGCTTTGATCAACAGCTCTACTATGTTGGAGCTTAGAATCACAATCGTTGTTCTTCACTAGTAACATGTTAGCTGGAGGTTCGCTGGTTGACTTATTCGTTTTCCATCTTTTCCTCCATGTGTGCCGTGTTTAACTTACCATCTAGGTGCTGTCTGATCCTCTCACAGGTTCCCCTCACAGAACCAAGCCTTTGCCTCATTTCCCCTGCACACTAATCCCTCTGTATCACCTGTCTAATTTATAAAAGCTGTTCATGGATGCTCTTTCTAATGCCAGCAAGCATGTCTGAATGCTAACAGGGTATTTATAAATGGCAATTATACACGCCGCTACGAGCAGAATCTATTAACACCAGCTGGGGACATTAAGACACCAATCAGTGACTGTAAAAGCAAACCCTGTTCATACAAGTCAAAAACAATTCAAAGTACAGCTGAAGCACGGGGAACCGTTGCCTCTCACCGAGGACTCCATTTGTATCCCAGTCGGGGCCTTTCTGCATTTGCTTTACAGTAAATGTACTCCGTGTGCATCTACAGGTTCTCTCTGCTTCCTTCACGGTTCGTTTAGAGCACAGGTGTCAAAGTCCAGTCCTCAAGGGCCGGTGTCCTGCAACTTTTAGATGTGTCCCTGGTCCGACACGCCTGAGTCAAATAATCGGTTAATTAGCAGGACTCTGAAGAACCTGACTGCATACTAAGGACCTAATTGTGCCATTTGATTCAGGTGTGTGGTACCAGGGAACCTCTAAAAGTTTCAGGACACCGGCCCCCGAGGACTGGAGCTTGACACCCCTGGTTTAGAGCATTAACCTCCTAAGACCCAAGAATGTTGGTCCAAACCAAGGTGCCTTAAAAAAAAAGCTGTAAAAATGAGTTCCTCTTCAAAGTTATATTTTTCTTTGCCCTACCAGATGTGTAAATGAGGTTTACAACTGATCATATATGCTTAAAGAGAAGCAGATAATTTTGGGTATTAAAACGTCTGTTTAGACTAAAATTCCCAGGTCTAGAGGGCGTTATTAGACAGGAAGTGGGTGAAGAGACGAGGCGAAAGACATGCAGCAAAGGTCTCCGGGTCGAGGACTAAGGCCTCTGTACAAGAGGGTCGTTTTGGGCCCCTGTGCCACTGCAAAAAAAGAACTAAAAATAAGTAACATTTTCTTATAATGAGTGTATCTGTCCTTGATTTGAGCGGATAAATAAGATTATCTGCCAATGGAATAAGATTTTTGCACTTAAAATGGGAACAATCCATCTCCATCATCTTACTTCAAGTGCAGGATGTCTAATTATCTTATTTTAGGGGTTAAAATACTCATTCTATTGGCAGATAATCTTATTTACCTGCTCAAATCTAGGACAAGAACACACATTTTAAGAACATTTTACTTATTTTTAGGTCAGTTTTTGCAGTGTACTGCTGCGCTCATAATTTTTTCAAACTTCATTTCTGAAAAAGATATAAAGACCTTTTTAGAAACAGATTTTGAAACCCAAGTGGGCTTCAGACTCAAACTTCTGGAACGTCTGCCGTTTAAATCGGACATAACTCATGCAGCTCAAAGCAGTTCATGAAACTGCTCAAAACAGGACGTTTAAAACGTATTCAGTCTGGAGTTAAAATAGAGAAAAGAATCTTCCTCTGTTGATTTTAATTCACATTGATGTAGTTTAATACATTTGGCGTTTCATTCCATTGTCAGTTGAGCAGACTAGACCAACTATGGCTCGTTTTTACTTACTCTGGTCCTCTTTGCTCTGGTTTATGATACCAACAGTTCTTTCTCTCTGGACCATTGCACTAATCTAGTCCCGGTGATCCAGAATTTGAACTTTATCTGTTACAACAGAAAAAAAAATGGCCCTATATGAGGCAACACCAGCTGGGACTGTAGCACAGTCTTCAGTTCTTAAACTGAACCTGAACCAATAGCGGTCAGAGTAAGCTCAGGCTAGAAGCTTTACAGCAAGGGCTAACATTTTACCGGAGTTTAAACATATCAACACTGCATTTCCGTTATTAGAAGGAATTTAAATGCCAATATTTGTTTCTGTTGATCCTCTTGCCGCTTTGTGTTCATTTTTTTTCAGTTGCATGTCCTGGTTTATGTTTAAATATTTTCAGCAGATTGGCTTAGACATAATCTTATTGCCTCAAAATACAAATTAGGAACCGAGGCCGACGTGAATTCTTGCCGTTTTTTGATTCAACTCATCTTGGAAATGTGATGCAATGAGAAGCAATGATCTGCTGCCTTCGTTTGCTTTAAAAATAATATTTGATTAAATATGTAGTTCACACATGTCCTCGTTCCAAATGCAGAAATGTCTTCATTACGATGGGTTTTAACTTCCTTCAGATGCAGCAGGATTTGTAGAACTGCTGAGCAAAGTTTAGAAGACTCAGAATCCGGTTTCTTTCTGAGAGCCAACCTAAAAGCGCCATATAATTTTCCCTTGTTTGGCCACTTTTTCCAGCTCTTCAAGTCAAAAATAGACAGTATTATTTTCACAGCAGCTTTGAACTCACCACAGCAGTTAAAAGTCCCAGATGTTGGCCTTAAAGGAATTGTGCATTTTTCCTCCCCTGAAACTATTGAGTTTCCACTTCTTTTTGTAGAGGTTAGCTCTGCGCCTAGAGTAAATACAGTGTTTTAAATCTACCGCAGAGGGTCATTAAATGAACTTCAGCATCTGCCGGTGCATCGATTATCTCTTATCTCGGGATTTAAAGCTGCACCGCTCGGTTTTACATCAACGCATAGATGAAATGGCACAAAACACAGACGGACATGTTGGGTCAGGTGGAGGGATAATTAATACAACTGAGAAAATCCATTTTGAATGTAATTACTGTCAAAGCCAAAGCATAACAGCAGGTTCCAATACGGCGAGGAGGAGCACAGCTCAGCAGTGCTTTTAGCATCCGTCTAAATCATCACACACACACACACAAAAAAGCAGCTGTTACATCCAGAACATATACCACCCCTGTGAAAACATTACATTTGTTACTACGCCGGGTTGTTAAATGTTGCTGTGCAGCGAACGCCGGGTGAGTTTAAGCCTTTTTTTTTTTTTTTTTTTTTTGCTTTTGGCAGACATCCCCGCATTCATCCTCCAGCAGCTGACAGCTCAAGACCATAAACAGCAAAGAAATGGCAAAACCTCTCAACACCTGCACACATCAGCTCACTCCATCAAGAAAAGGCATCAGGAGCGACCCGGCAACACGTGTGTGCCGACCTCTAACTTTTGACCTGCAAACAGGACATCGGTTTTTTTTGCAGAGTGTTGTTCTCCGTGATTACCACACACTTTAGAGTGCTTCAGGTTGTTAGCGGATCACCATGGATATGCTACATAACTTTAATAAACACGGAGCTGCTCGCGCGCGGCGAGCTCGGCTCTGAGCACCGTCCATGCCCACTTCTAAAAATTATCTCTTATTCACTCTGGCAATAACTCAGTTATTTCCTGAGAGGTGCCATGGCCCTGCATTCTAATATATGTGGCTATAGCCTCAAAATTCAATTATCGCCAAGCTGCATGAGAAACGGGAAATCGATAGATGTAATTAAATTGCTCGGCCCTCAAAACAGCGAGATGCTGTCATTACCCTTTCAATACACCCCAGCTCTATCAAATCCATCAAATAATGGGATCAATTTATTTGAATTTCTCCCCGGTGCAACAGGGCACATATGGCTAGTCGTCTCCCCGTTGGTCCCTTCTCTCCTTTCCCCTCCACGGTGGAGGAAGTTGCAGGGGAGTCGGAATATCTCGGCAGGATCATGAATCATATGGAAAAAATGAAGACATCCAGCGTTCTCTTGGTACCGCACCGCCGTGGTGCAGAGGGAGACCCATAGCTGGAGCGTGCTAGATGCCAGGAAATGTTGCTGATCTCAAAATATCCAACAATGATGCAGCAGCCTAACGTTTATTTCTTCTGAATTGTTGAAATATGAACTACAAGTGGGGGTGCAACATGGCAAACGATCTGCGAGTAATAAAGTATCACTGTGTTCCATGACTCCTTTGATTGGAGGAGAATCCAGCACGTTACGTCGCCACCTGAGGCAGCAGTAAAGCATCTCCAAGGGGCGCGCTGTGGTCCCGCTGACCCACATATTCTGACGTTCAGGGCGGCTCAGCGCTAACACTCTGCATCAGTGGTTGAGTCGCAGAGGCAAAAATAATGTACTCATGTAAAAGTACAGTTTCTTTGATAACTTTTCACTTAAATACAAGACAGTTACCAGTTTACAATGTCACACAAGTAAAAATAAAATTAAAAATTAAATAAAAGTTACTTAGTAGCTTGTGAACGAGTAGAAAAAAGTCTCTCAGCATTTCACAAAGGAGAAGGAGATATTGGTCTCAAAGCAACTTTATAAATCAAAATGCTATGTGAAAAAGAAAAACTTCCAACATATTTCATTGTGAATATCCTGGAGGTGAAACTGATATTTACATTAATTGTTCAAATATTATTTAGCATACTCTGGAGCACAAACCAGACACTGCCCACTTATTGAATACTGCATGCAGCAGTTAGATGTCACCTGAGGGCTGTTTCATAAAACCGAGATAGCAGATTAAGCCGGGACTTTCCAGATATCCTGACTGAATGAAGTTTCACAGAAGTGGCAGCACATCAATAACCATGGCCATTTATTCTGTGCAGCTAGCCTGCTAACAGCCCGGCTAACAGCCCGGCTAACAGCCCGGCTAACAGCCCGGCTAACAGCCCGGCTAACATAGGGTGACCAGACGTCCCCGTTTTCTGGGGACTGTCCCCGTTTTCTGGGGACTGTCCCCGTTTTGGACCACCGGTCCCCGGCTAAAGCTGTCCCCGGAAATGTCCCCGATTTTACCGAGGGGGAAAATGTGTTGCGGTAGCTGGTTGCGCTGCTGATAATATAAAGACGAGGAACAGAGCGCACCACTAGATGGCGGTAATCATAGATATCCATAATAAAGGCTAGATGTCTTACGGCGGAGTCTCAAACGTCATCACCGGCGGCCATCTTGCCTCAGGCAAGCTTTCTGGCGTGCTCTGTGGTACCTAATGTAAGGTGAGTGATCAGCACGAACACAAATACTCTTATCTCATTGAATTCTTGACGGATTTACAAACAGTTTGGTTTCTTACAAACGTTATGAACGTGGCTATAATTCTTGATGCATGAACATGTCAAAATTGCAGATTTTCTTGTTGAAAAATAACTTAATCATGCAGCACAGTTGCGCATCACGGCTACTTGCGCAAGTTATCAAGGCTGAGACCACTGGTCAATTATATAGATTTTACTGACCCCAATAACGATTGTATGACAATTACTCTTTGGTGTAAATTTGAGGGAAATCAATCTCACAATGGTCCAAAAAGATAAATGTTCCCCTAATTTCCCCATGGTTATTATAAATTATTTTAATATACCAACTCTTATTTCAGGATTTGTTGAGCGACGGGCTCTGAAAAAGCTGTCCTGTGATGTCTGCCATGCCAGCTTGGTAACAGATGCTGCATCTGCCATCAAGGACCAGAGCTACCACCTGCTGAAGTTAAACAATGGAGGTCTGGTGATTCCATCAGAAGGCACAGTGATGGTAGTCAGGGCAGCAGAGTGGGTCATTCGTCAGACCTCATGTACCAGACGATCACAGCCTATCAAAGTGCAAGAGGTCGTGTACATTGTACGGAAGAGGATAGGGTCAGAGGATGTGTTTGTGCTCAGAGAGCACATCGGAGAAACACAGTATGGCATAGACAGCCACCACCATACGCTGTTAACGTTGGTTGTGTCCTTGTTTTTTAAGTTAAGGCTGCACCACATTGCCAAAATAACTAACCTTAGCTTACAGAGCAACAACATGCAACAGAAGCTCAATAAAACCGTCCTTTTCAAAGGGTATTAGCCAAGCTATGTTTTTTGGGTCATTTTTTAAATCTCTGTCTTCCATGTGTATACCATCACAGTAGTGTAGGTGGGGATTTCAACATGCTTCATGCTACATATATATATATATATATATATATATATACATATATATATATATATATATATATATATACATATATATATATATATATATATACATATATATATATATATATATATATATATATATATATATATATATATATATATATATATATATATATATATACACACAATTATATATAATTTGAAACCTGGATTATGCTTCTACACCAAGAGGTTGCCACACAATAAGCCTTTTTTGTCAGTATTTCATATTTTATTATAACAGTAATATTCATATTATAAAAGTATGTATGTAAATATAAATAAATTAGAACTGTGGAATAATTAATCACACCCTAATAAAAGTGTTTATATATATATATATATATATATATATATATATATATATATATATATATATATATATATATATATATATATATATATATATATATATATATATATATATATATATCATGTTGCCATTGAGTTTTAATAGCATATATTGATTTAACATAAATACCTTGTGCATTTGTATATTTATTGCACCTGTATGTTCTATTCAATGTTCTTTTTATATGAAATTCCATGGTTATAATTATTCATAAGTGTGCAGTGTCATAACTACATGTCTGACTTTTGTTTAACAAACCAAACAGTTTGAGAATCGTTAGACAATTGAGGAAGTTATGGTTATTTAAGTACATGCGCCATTGAAACACAATGTTACGAATGAGCGAGCTGCCTGTGGCAAGATGGCCGCCACGTGCGGACGTCGACCCCCATTGGCCAGCAGCGCGGACGAGACATCTAGCCTTTATTATGGATATCTATGGCGGTAATGATCCTTTTGGATGTCAGATGTCATTAAAACACGAAGAGGAAGAAGAAGACGAGCGCACCACTTCTAAAACAGAAGAAGAAGAAGTGGAAAGTCGTTGTCAACTGGTGGCAACTGATGGGGAGCTGCTGTGTTATGGTAAGTGTGTTAATCGATTAATTTTATTTGGATCAAGCTGATCCTGTGAGAAATGTTTGGGTTTTTTCTAGGTTAAAAAATAATCAATAAAAAGTAAGACAAGACCACGAGTTGCTGCTCACATGAGTAAAAGACACTCGGATAAAATGTAACAGAATGATTGAAAACTCTTTGTAAGGCGCTAATTTGGTTTGCCGGTTCTCCAGGGATCAACAAGGGTTCGTCTAAAGATGTTTTAGAACTGATTGGTGACCTTTAGTTTATATTTCAGATAGTTAGTTATTGGTAGAGTTATTACACGTTGTTTTGCTGATTTATGGTTGTGATTTATGAGCATAGACTTCCAGGCTTAGGTTTAGCTTTTCTACTGCTCAGTTTGGATTTATAAAAGTTCCTCATGAAAAAATAGGAGTCAGTAACAGGAGAACTGAATGAAGATCTGCATGATCTGAGAATGATGGAGTAAGAGATAACCACCTGTTTAATGTCCATTTATTATGTTGTTTTTGCTTGTAGCTCCTAGTATTGTGGTAATTAGCATTTTTAGTATTTAATCAGAGGAAATAATAATAATAATAATTGGAAGTTTTCATGTTGTACATTCTAATGTTTTTGGAAGTGATTTTAAATATATAATGTCTCTGTTTTAGAATAATGTAAGATTGATACAAGAGGAGAGAGGAAGAACATAGGAAGACAGAAAGGAGACTAAATGAGAGTGGTGGAAAATAGGAATATTGATGTAAAGAATGATTGACGAGAAGGGAGAAATATTTACTTAGAATATTAATAAAGTTCAAGTGATAAAGCTCTGACATGATATACTCAGGTTTGAGCTGAGAAGCCCAATTGTCTGAGGATATAACGTCTTTCTGAGTCTCTGCACTGAACATGAGTTTCACTGCACTTCCCTAGCTGTGGCACAATAAAGAGGCAGTTTAGTTTTTTTTTTTTTTCTTGTGTTTTAAAAATTTCAGTTCTGCACATAATAAATCCTCTTCTCCTCTTATTTTATCCAGACCTCTGGATACCGTGGCTGATGGCTCTTCAGACACAGAACGCCTTGAAGAAACCAGAGATAAACTCATGTTAGCTGACTCACTGACCGGAGTTAACTCACCTTAAAGGAGCAAACAATATACTCACACATCAGCTACTACCATACACATACACATAATGTAGTTATACACACTTTATGTAAGTTTATACATGCTCATGCTGCACTACACACACAATCACTTGCATTCATGTCAAGGGGTTTTCCAAGTCTGTGCCCTTGTTTCACCTCACATCACCACAATCCATTGGACAATGTCTTGTTCCAAACAGGCTCTATGCACTATGTGCTCTATGTGCTCTATGTGCTTATAGCCCATTATGGGAGAAATTAATCTGCTTTGTGATGCACAGAACCCTTATGTGGTCAGTTGACAGTAAGAAACATATATCATCCTTTACCAGCGGGGACAGGGCTGGAGATCAATCTGTCATGATTACCAGCTACATACCTATTTCTCATAGGTATGTAGATGTGAACAGAATGAGTATTTGTTGCAGTTTTTTTTAAATTTGGGGGAGTCTGTCTCCAGACAGCCACCGGCTAAATGTTTGTATTTACTGATTTTTCTTTTCCTCATGTCACTTTCCCCTTAGGGGGTGGCAGAGCTCTTTGAGCCCCACAAAATTGGAAAACCTTGCTAACCACTCTGGACCCCTCCACTCCCACTCCCACCACTTTGCCCCAACCCAGAGACACAGTTCTAGTTTCTATTAATAACACTATTTATTGATTTTATTAATCTTAGAATGCACTAAAGGTCTGAAGAGGCACATTCCTGTCTTTTACACTTGATTTTTATTGTTTAAATATTAATAAACATGTAAAAATAAACGAAACCATTACTGTCCCCGTTTCCTAATTTCATCTTGATTAGATGTCTTGATTTTTATCCACGAGCAAGAAATGTCCCCAGATTTGATTTTAGAAATCTGGTCACCTTAGGCTAACAGCCCGGCTAACAGCCCGGCTAACAGCCCGGCTAACAGAAAGCCCTTCATTAGACAACTTTACGTGTTGAGGGAACTAGAGAAATGGCTGATAAAGAACCAAAGGTGTTTTTAAAGTCCGGTTTTACACCATTTTCCACGACCCATCACCATTTGTGACTCTAGGGGGCGGTGTTTGGCAGATTCCTCCAGAACAAACTTGGTGCCCCTCGAGTTCACAGAAGTGATATTTAATCTCACAGCCCCAAAAGTAAAAACTACCCAATCCATAATGCCTGGTGACTGTTCAAGGAAATAATGCTGCTATGTTACTTTCTGTATTTTATCATGAATGGGTAATTTTTTTCATATCAGGTATCCTAGATTAACTTCCTTCAATTTCTTTAAGATTCTATTTTTATTGTTTTTAAACACAAACAATGTTTGTATTAATCATTAATGTCACAATTAAAGTCTGACATGAGGTGAATATTGTTTGCCTAAGGAAAAGTTTCATCCCTCTACTGCTTTACTTTCAGGGGTTATGGAAGGTCAGAGGAACAGCGCCCCCTAGAGTCACAGAATCTGATAGGTCAGAGAAAAAGGCCGTATAAGCAGCTCCAAACAATTGTTTTCCTTAATACAAGCAGCAGTGTTTCTTTTCTTGAGTCTAATGTGCTTCAGTTCATCATCAGCCTCCATCAGAAGATGTTGCTCGTTTGGTTTGAAGTTTGGCGAACACGACTCATCCACTGTAGCGTCAGGGAATCTGTGATCGAGCTCATGGTTTCCTGAATTACTTGAATCTGGGTTGACATAGTCAGACCTCACAAGCCTGGTTTGGCCAAAGCCAGGATGCTCTGATCACACTTTTTCAAGCCTGGCCTCATCGCTTAGCCTGGATTTCTAAATTCTCCAGTTGTGAAACAGGCCTCTGGTTAGTGATGATGCTATTTTTAAGCTTTAGATTGTTACCGGACGTAATCTAAAGGTTGTAATTGATTGTAATTGATTTGTAATGGAGGTCTAATTGATGTGCCTCCATGTTGGGATCCGATAACTCTGACCTCAAACCCAACCAATGTAATTTGGCCACTGCTACCAGCGTTTTTGTTCCATTTTTGCTTTAGACTTTTATTTTTTTACTCACTTACTGATGTAATTTCAGATGTAACTGAGTGAAATACCTAAATCAAAGCATACTCAAGTATAAGCAAAAGTTTAGCTTTTGTAAACTACTCTAAAAAAAGTGCACAAAACCTGTACTTAATTACAGTAACATGAGTAAATGTAACTAGTTACTTTCCATCCCTGTTGAGTCTGCCTAAGTCTAGGATAAGCAAGGCAGGTTCATTTGTACAGCACTATTCACACGTCAGTCAAAAAGGCAAAGATTATACTAACAGCCTGCCATTTGTTTAGAGTTCTAGAAAAAAATAAGAATTGCATAAAAAGAAACTGATTGCACAATATATCAGCACTAACATAGGTATCTGTCAAAGGGAAATATAAACCATGTATACATCGTTCAATATGAGTTATCAGCTACAACATTGGTATTAATATTGGATATCCATCTTAGTTTGTAGAGGATCAATGATAAACTCGCAGCACAACCACACAGCCACCCTAGTGACACTTTCTCTTATTTGAGTAAATGTCACATAAACATCAATTATACTCAGTTATCACAGCAGAGACCAAATAAAAACGTTAATTGTGGAATCAGCACAACGAAAACACAGACGACACGAATGCAACGCGAGTGGCTGTGTCTGTGAACAACATGGGGGAAAACCTGGCCTGCTCCTATGAGACAGGCTTCACCTCTGCAGCACTAAACAATCATCTGCTCTCTGGAGATGCTTAAAGGAAAATAAATCCAACTGTCCGATTGGATAAATCCATCTGTCTTCCAAAATGTATCACTGTTAGCCCTTAAAGCAACATTTTACTGTTTTTTAATCACCTTTAAAACAGGAAAAAGTCTAAAGGCCTCTTCCAATTTACACTAGCCTTCTCAGTCCAGAGATTTCCTCCAGAAACAGAACCTCACAAAGAACCTTGGTGCAGAGTTCATCTTTTCCAGTTACCAACCTGAAATGGCCAACAATTTCATGACTGAAAAACTATTACCTCAACTTTTTCAACAACTATTCATTTTATGGTTTAGCCATAAATAAACAGGAAAGATTGATAACATGCGTTGATTTTACATCAGCTTGATGGTATTTTTTTAGTGTCCCCGACGTTCTTTTGGAAGAACCAGCATTGTGTCCCACAGAGATCACCACTATGCCAGCTAGAATACCATGGGCTGGTGAAGAAAACATCCAATGAATACAGATTAAATAAAATTAGCTTTTCAGTATATTAGATTGCAAAATTTTCACTCAGTTTAAGACTTAAGATATACTGACTTTAGTAGCCCAATACATATGTTTGTGGATGGAGGGAGACAGCTGGAGTACCCAGAGAGAACCCACAAATGTAGCAAGAGAACAAGAATTTAGGTAGACAGATCCTGGTCGGGATTCAAGGCCAAGTCTGAGTTCATAAGCTTCATAAGCTAAATTGCAGGTTAATGGTCTCTGTACCGCCCCTAAAAAAGGCAACAAAGACGACACCTTGCTGCAGCTTACACTGCTGCAGCAAATACTATTTTAATTGAGTGAAGCATAAAACCCCAAAAATCATCGGCCCCTTTAATATCCACTAAATTGAATAACATCCAACTGCTCTTCCTCTCACCAGTGACCCCTGGGGGTCCTCAAACTCCACTTGGAACCCTGAGCTGCAGGGGAAGGAGGAGGTGGGGGGGGATGAAGAGGAGGGTTAGGAGTAGGGAGGGGGGATGTGGGGTCCCCGGCGCTATATAGCCATAGGAGCGCTGGGATTGGGTCCTATTGTATGCACTGAATGAGCATTGACTCGACCTCAATGGATGACGAATTTCTTTCCAACCGCCCAAACTGAAAAACTGCGACCAAACCAGTCTGGAGCCGCAGCCGAGGCGGTGGAGTCTGTGCGCACAGTGGAGGGAAAAAAAATGGGCTATCAAGTTTGAAACCATAACTCCAAGGAGAGAGCTTCTTATACACAAAGGCAGTAAATTATATGCTGTTAATCTGGACCACAGGTACACATGCATGGCAAAATCTCTAAACTGACGCATTAAAAGGAGATGTCTTGGTGCACAAAGCAGAGGATGGCGCAATGCAAGCGCATCTCATCTAGCTGGAAATTAAGGGTTTAGGTACATATTAACCAATTTAAAATATATATTTTTTTGGCTGCTAAACCTGTCCGAAACAAAGCACCCCCGCGAAAAGAGACCCACTCTTTAGGACACGCCATCCGTGGCGCGTCTCCGTGATTCTGGAGCTAAAACAGCAGAGGGGGAGTTGCTGGATAAGCGAAAAAACAGGTTGTTGGGCTCATTTCATGCGTCCAACTTAACGGAGGAATGTAGCAGCTCTGGTAGACTGTAAATGCTGTTCACATTAGACAGTATGCGCAGGTTTTATTTCAGGAACCACCGAAACGTGCCCCTGCAGTCCCCGCCAGCATCCTTTCACAGAAAACAGCTCGGGATCTCAAACAGAGCGCGTTCAGGTTGGGCAACCAGCAGAAACTGAAAACAGAGAGGGCGCAGATCTGGTTTTCTGACACTTTTTTTTAGTAAAGACAACAAAAATGTGGCTGACGCGAAAAGTCTGCATCCAACTAGACGGAATAAACGCGCCTCCTTTTAGTACTTTTTGCTGGATCTGCGCACAGCTAACAGACATTTTTTCCTCCCAGAGAAACTTTTCTTTTTGCTTCGTTGCGTTTGTGAGGGAAATTAGAGCCCCGGCTCCAGCCTCCTGCTCCCTGTCCGGAGTCAGTGCCGCCGGAGGGGGGCTACCAGAGGATGCTGCTCTGCCTCCACTCAGATCCGCGGCGGGGAAGCAGCCTGGACTTAATCTGCGCGCAGCCTATTGTTAGAAATAAACAAGTGCTCTCACCTGCGCAGCCGGTGAACAGCAGTCCCCACAGGATGTCCCTCATCTGAAGCATTGTAATGTCTCACAGATATCCTCCTTGAAGATCAGACGAGGAGCTTCTGGATGAGCACAAACCAGCCTCTGATGCTTCTTTTTTTCCCAGAGAGGTAAAATAACAGCTGCAACAGGACGGATTTTTGGTCCTTGTCGCTACCCGTGTTCGCGCCGCGGCACAGTGAGTGACAAGCAGCAGCAACCGAAGCTCGCACCGACGCGCACACACACGCACTGAGCAGATACCAGCACAGATCACTCCGCCCGCCAGGATCCAGCTCCCCCCCCCTCCCCGGCCCTGCCACACACGCAGAGGGGGCGGGCTGAGCCGAGCTGGGCTGAGGAGGCTGCAGCATCCGAACGGGGCGCGCAGCGGCAGCAGATGGTCACAATCACGGCCTCTGTAATTCCCATTAATAAGATTAGAAATGTGCAAACTTCTGCAAGATGCCGCAATGTGGAGTGATGAAAAACAAAGACCCAGAGCATTAGACACGGGAATACACATTTATTCTGAGGGTCCCCCCCCCCCCTTCCCCCATATCAGACAGGAACAGTTTAGTTCATACAGTCCGAAAGTCTGAAAAGTATCACGTTTGGTACCAATCTGTGTATGGAAAACAAACACGAAAAAAAAAAAACATCAATACTTTACCTCCAAGAACTGTTGCATCCGTTCACCAGTCACTTTGTCCATTCATTCATGCTTTCCCCCATGCATCCGTTTCTGCATCAGCTATCCATCTTTCCAATAACTGCTCATCTACATATAAATGCACTCCGTTATTCATCCAGCAGTCCATTATTTCACCATCTCGCCATCTTTCCTAGCCATCCATCCACTTTTCCAAACTTCCTCCACCCTCCCAACATCCATCCATCCATCCTGGCATGTTTATGGTTGAACTAAAAGTCAAAACAAAGGAGGAACAACAACAGCAACAAGATAGATCACCCCGCTTTCCAAAAGATAAAAAGATAAAAAATAAATGGTATAAGGGCAATTTAATATTTATTAATTCCCTTATGAAACTTCCATTTCTCTTCTGTTTGGATTTGTTTGCTCATAACAGCTGAATTCGTTTACATGAAATATCTATAAATAAATGACTGAAGAAAACGTTAAAGCAAGAAAGAGACAAAGTAGCCGAGAATGCAGCTAAAAGTCTCTGAACTGTGATGTGGTTACATCAGTAATGCCAACCCCGGGCATCATTGCATAAGGCACAATGGCTGCCCAACAAGGAAGTAGTAGAAGCAAAATCTGCTGCTCAAATTGGAGCCTGAAGCTTTTCATGGCAATTCATCCTGTTAGGATCGCAGGAAGTCAGGGGGAACAGCTTGAAAACTTGAAGCAACACGCTACGGGTGGATTTGAAACTCTGTGGCACATCCGCACCAGCAGTGAATGGCATCTTGAAAGAAGAACTGTAAAAACAGCATCTAGCCATATTCAGGTGGATATAATTCCTGCTCCGGTTCTGACCAGCATTGTTGCTCTGATGTACGTTGGTGTCAGCCGTCCTCTTCTCCCAGCAGAACCCTCAAAGGTGAGCAGTTTGTGTGAAACATCAGGGCAGTGAGTTGATGAAGCTGGAGGTCTCACTCTGACAGCAACATTTCTGCAGCAGCGTTAAACCTTCACAAGTAAAGGTGACTTACAGCAAAGTCTGTGAATTTTGCTGGTGTGACAGGCTGAGTGATCAGAATGAGTCTTCTTAAAGTGCGTTTACTCACAGCAGTGTTTCCGTTGGCCCAGAAGCATCAAGCTAATGCTACACCTGTGGTAGGAGGAAGTCCTTCAGTCGTTTTTCCTGCATAGATCATTTCTGGGGAAGCAGGAGTGCTCACTCCAAAGTCTGCGATGCCAATTAGCAGTCACACATGCAATCCTCACAAAAGCAGTTTTGGTGAGAAAATCTATTTCCATTAAAACAATAGGCAGCCATGTTTTGCATTATCGCATGACAGTCTCATCCATATATGGTCTTGCATTTCTGTCGGTGAGAGGCAGCTTCAAATGCTCATTAAAAACCGTTATTAATAGCTGTTTTTATTTTTCTGTTTTTCTTTGTTTTTTTTACGAAAATTTAAAAACAGAAACAATTACATTTGCCATTTTTATAGTATGAACATTTGCTGTTCATACTATAAATAGTATGAACAGCCACCCCCCTCCAAAAATAAATAAAAAAATCAGAATTGAGCATCAAGACCAGCAGTATGAACATAACCTATACATAATTGCTGGTATTTAAACAATAGATTTTTTGTATTTATCAATACCCTTTTCCAAACTACTTTTTGTTTAGCCTGTTATCAGCTATGGAGGAGAAGCCAAAGTTTGTCATCCATGAGTCATTTATGTAACAAGAGAGTGCTTAAGAATCACTTTCTCATCCACAAAGACAAGCCTAAGATCCGTTTCCAGTCACTTAACATGTTTAAGTCTTCTAGATCCGACAATGTTTTTGAACAAGAAGCAGTTGCAGGACAATGTGGAGGCAGAGCTAACTCTACCTATTTTAGTGAGCAGCAGCTACTTTAAGTAACAGTAGCTTTCATTAGGCTATCAGTCTCACCTTCCCATTGGGTTATCTGCATTTAGCAAGACAAGAAGGTATCTTATACTGTTTCGATTTTTATTGAACATCGCAAACGTTTTGTTGTTGGGAAAATGAGGGGATATATTAGCACTGAATTAATTAATAAGAGATGGAGCTTGTGCAGAGAAAAATGTCAAAAGTGCCACAAGTCACAATGGGGGAATTTTTTTGTTTGTTTTTTACAAGCAAATCGGTAAAACAAATTGAAAAATCACAAACATTTGTTTATCCATTTCAGCAGAGCTAGAAAAGCCAGCTGAAGGAGGCAGGAGTGTGTCAAGTATTTCATTTGTGAAAGGTGTTGCTGTGTTGAATCAGTAATATGTGATTTCTGCAGCCTCTGCTTTCGTTTACCGCCTTACCATGTCGCTGCATCCAGATACTAACCTTTTTCCTTGAACTATCCTACGACCTGCAACAGAAATCCCTTTTCATCACACAAAAATATAAAAAAACATCTGTTGCAGAAGGAGCCAAATTCTATGGGAATGGATATGAAGAAACAAATTCTGGAGCCCTGTACAGGCAGCTGTTTGATTTGAAATGATCATAGCAGAGATCGATGTAGAAGCGGGAGGATGGGTGGTGGAACAAAAGACTAACTCTGCAGCTCTAACCCTTCTTATCATTTTATTTGTTCTGACTAAGAAAGAACGTTTGTCTTTAAAATCACTGCAGGAAGTGTCTAGAATCACAAAATGACACTTTCTAGAAACTTGGACCAACAGGAGCAAGACTTGAATTGAGGAATATCTCTGACCAATGGAAAGGCTCTTTCAAAGTAACACTGTTGGGGAATGCACAGGTTTAGGTTTCTTTATTGGTAACTGTGGGTAAATCTGCAGAACTAGGCTCCCGTAAAAGTAGCCATGTGGGTTTGTATTTTTCTTTTTTAGCAACTTTTTTTTTGCTGTAAAATTTTTCACATCAAATTTCAATGCTTTGTCTAACTTAGGCCTTGTCCTCACAGAGATGAACATGGTAACTTTTTATAAATGAGGAAGAAAAACACCTCATCCACACGAGAGGACGCAGCACAACTGAAAAGGCGGTAGTAGGTATGCCGGGCCCATTGGTGGCGCTGTGACACTGCCAAAAAAACATGCCAAAAAAGAAAGAAAAAGCACCTGGCATGCTCAGAAAAGTCATGAGAATTAAACAATACCACGGTGGAGGATCAGACACAAACACTGATTCATTTAAACATTTTCACCGTGATCTTTATGTGGGTTGGCAGGGGACACGTCGAGTAGACGGGGATCTTTAGAAAGGAAAAGATTGCATGCACCACCGGGTAAAAGCCAACTGTCCCCATAAAGGCCACCGTTATGAGGTGTGTTGTATTTACAGCACCCAAACCTGGCTGGTAATGCGTCAGTCTCAACATTATGAACTGGGACAGTACAAAAACAAAAGCAAAGCATCTCCAAAACATGGACCAGGTTGCGTCACTCTCACACGCTGCACCCAGGTGTTGCTATTGCCTCCCATCCAACCTAGCAGGGAGATCATGTGGGAGTCTTTGCTTCCCCCCAGGGCGTTTCGTGCAGAAAGACGTCGACATCATGGTACTCTAAAAATTAGGGATGAATATCTGTCTGTGGCATGGACTGGGTCCAGATTCATTTTCCATTCAGCTAAACATCCAGTGGTTTAGAGTCAGAGCCAGGATGTGCCTGAATAAGATTTTTAGCATCCTTGTTATCAGCCCATTCATGGTGATTACATACGGTGCGTGTATGTCACTGAGATAATGTCACAGGCATCTCTCTTTTCTATAAACACAGTATGTTTAAAGCTGCCCGGTTTGTATTGTTTTAGGGTCCTTGTTGGTTAAGACATGTACTTAAAGACAGAATCAACTGGCCAGGATCACAGCAAACATGTTTGCAGAAATCTGCACAATCTGACGATAAATCAAGCGGGATCTGTTAGACCCCTGCATGCCTGCAAAGAGACAGTGAAACACCTGTGCACCACCTGTTTAGCACTACCATCAAACTAAATGCACATTCACTTATGGAGAAAGGTTTAATACCGACTACCCAGTAGTGAAGTTAGCTTAGAAACTCAGTTTTTGGACCGGTTGGTACACCTGATTGATCAGAATCTCTGGGCAAGAAATAACTGCTGAGAGACAGAAAAAGTACCATCAGAGTTTCTCAGTTGAACCACTTGTGAACTGCTGGTTCCTCTGGGCGCTGAGCGTCTGACTCCGTCACCTGGTGATACCCTCCACATGGAGGGAAATCCAGATCAAACCAGATCAGCCAAAATGTGGACTGAGATTTTTCTAGACTGGAGGAAAATGTACCGGAGTACTGCTTCCCTGCCCCTGTACTGAGCGAGTGAAACTTTTCTGTTCCTCATCTGAAGGCTGTCCTACGCTGTCCTTTCATTTACCCCCTGCTTCTCTTTCACTTGAGTTTTCAAACATTTCTGCTGAAAATTGAGAGAGAAACTTTTTCTCTGTAAAACCTGCTGGCAGAGACACTTTTTAGAGAGGAGAGCTGGAGCTACACGACTAACCCAGTGTTCAGTTTGTCACCAAGCAAGAGTCCAAGAATATCAGAGGCTTCAATTCAGTTCAAAACATAAAAACGGAAATATTGGTCATTACAAAGAGAAACTTTTTACATCTTAATTTTGACGTTTATGGTTCACGGCCAATGAAAAAGTTAAAATAATTTTCTTATTTCAATCTTGTGTAGTATTATTTTTGAGAAACTAAAATAAACAAATGGCAGCCAGATGAAAACTATGTCCATATCCTCAATAAAGAAACATTAAGTTATGACCATCAGAGGTGGGTAGAGTAGCCAAAAAATGTTCACAAGTAAGAGTAGCACTACTTTAACATATTTTTACTCAAGTAAAATAAAAGAAATGACTCAAGAGTAAAAAGGTATTCTGTAAGAAGGCTACTCAAGTACTGAGTAACCAATCATAACAGCTGATGATTTAATATTAAAAAAATATGTAATCAGAGAGAAAAATATAAGATTACATGCAAATTCTGGTATTCTAAAGACAAAATATGCACTTTTCTACATCATTGTTTTAACATTAAACTTGAAAGCAATATGTACAGCACTTAATGTATATATAGTATGTTAGAACAGTGTAAAGTACTTCCAATAACAATATCTACTGTTTACTGAACGTTCATCTGACCTCCATGTGGCTCAATGAGCTCAGCAAATAGAAAATAACATTAAAATAACAAAGCTTGTAAACAAATAAGAAGTCTCACTTTAATATAAACTCCAGGTTTCTTATCTCTTTGATGTTCTTTATCCATGAAGTCACTCACAGCAGGTAGAGTAGCCAGAAACTTTACTCAAGTAAGAGTAGCAATACTTGAGTAATAATATGACTCAAGTAAAAGTAAAAAGTACAGAGCAGTAAAACTACTCCTAAAAGTAATTTTTTCTCAAAAAGTTACTCAAGTAAATGTAACTAGTTACTACCCAGCTGTGATGACCATGTTGTGGCCTACACAGCAATCATAGGAATGACTGCTGAGTGGACTGCTGTTAAGCAAACAATGACAAAACACCACTTCTGAGGAGAATAGTAAGTAAGCAAACTTTATTTTTATAGCACCTTTCACAGATAAAAAAAACAACAACTCTTTACAGAGTGTAATAAATACCAAATATAAATATAACATCAAACATACGCACATTTAAGTAAACGATTGTCTAAATAAGTGTCTTCATTTGCTTTTTTAAGGATTCAACCGTCGGCCACACAGAGAGACAGGGGCAGGACGTTCCACAGTCTGGGGGCCACAGCTCAGACGGACAGCACCCCCCCCCTCTCTAGAGTTTTAAACTGGGTCTTAGAGACCTTCAGAAAATTTTGGCCCGAGAACCGGAGAGTGAGGTCAGGAGAGTCAGGGATGAAAAGATTTGAGATGTATTGGGAGGCCTGTTTATTAAACGCTCTAAAAGTCAAAACAAAAAGTTTAAAATCAATTCTAAATTTACCAGGTAGCCAATGTACAGAGGATAAAGCCGGACTGATGTAAACCCCTCTGATTGTTCCTGTTGAAAGCCTTGCTGTAATGTTCTGGACCGACCGGAGTCGAGATTAAGAGAGTTACACTAATCTAAATGAGAGGAAATAAAAGCACAGATAGTGATCTCAAGGTCCAATTTGGAAATTATAAAAGCAAATTTTTACTAAAAGTTTTGAATGGGGAAAAAAGAACACCAAGGTTTGTTAGACTGGGCTGAAATGGGAAGAGGAGCCCAGAGAACCAAAGTGTTTGATCACAGAAACTTTCTGCTCGGAAGCAATATTATTCACAAACCTGGAAAATGTTCTGTTAGTCAGACACGAAGAAAACCACTTAACAGTACCAGAAAAAATCCTAACTCACTTTGTAGTCGATGTAACAGAATTTTACGGTAGGCCACAAAGGTTAATGATAAATAAGCTGGGGCCCATTATTAATATTATGAAATTGACCTAAAAAAGCCTAGTTGTCCAAACAGATAAATAGATAGATAAATTATTTATTTCAGACACACAAAGTATACAATAAATTATAATATATGTCCTTGTAAGAAAGAAAAACAGTGTGAAAAAGGGTGTATTGGCAGAAGCAATAAGCTTATAATGAAACCCTCCAAAACCAATTTACATTGTCCTAGAAAAGAAAAAAGACAAAAGAGAAAACCAAGGTAGGTCAATGGAAAAGAAGTGAGGCAAAGCTAATTCAACTGCAGCTGGAGTCAGAGCTTTAAGAGCCACCACCGCAGTAACAGGCACCGCTTCACATTTATTCTACTCCTGAACCTGAAACAACGTCAGCAGCATCTTACTAGGGTAAGGAGAAAGGACTAGACTCAGTGGGCCAAAGCCCCGTTATCAGATGAAAGTATGAAGTGCATCTTGTTTTAAAATGGAAATCTGAGAAGGGTTGGAGATGGGAGAGGTCCAGGAACCAAGCTGCTGAGGTCCAGTGGGAAGTTTCCACAGTAAGTCATGATGTGGAGAGCCGGACAATCTTCTGGTCACTGAGTTTTGTCAGTTTCTAAGTCAGCACAGCTGTCTTGTCAGAAACTGTGGAGCAATTCATGATTCCCTTATCTGACATACTTTATGAAAATGCTGATTTTATTTTTCAGCAGGACTTGGTACTGGCGCACACTACCAAAAGTTCCAGTACTTTGTCTAATCACCATGTCGCTACAGTTGTTGTTTGGCCAGCAAACTGGTCTGATCCAATCCCCATGGAGAAGCTATCAACTGGAATATGAGACGCACCGTCTCCAGCAATGAAGACAGGCTGGAGGCCTCTATCAAAGCAACCTGGGTTTCCTGAACGCCTCAGCAGAACCAAAGACTGATCACCTCCATGCCATGCTGCATTTCTGCAGTAAGTCACGGAGAAGAAGGCCGGACCAACTACTGAGCGCTGTTTCTTAGGACCACATTTCTGAATTAAGCATCCTTTTGATGTAGTGTTCACATTCTCTGAGAAACTGAAATTCAGACTTTCATCAGCTCTAAGCCAGCACCTTCAACATTAGCAGTAAAACACAGATAAAATACACAGACTCCACGTGAGTATGGATTCTCTCAGTGGATGTCTTTGGTTTTCTATCTGTACGGCTTTCAGTCAATTAGGAACGTGTCACTACTCCAGTTTTAAGTGACAGGGTCTATAAATAAATCAAGATTAGGCCAAAATAGTTTTGTGAGAATAACATTGCTTTGTCGTCTACAGCGTAGCAGAACATGCCTTCCAATACTTTGGTAATTTGTGTTAAAAAAGACATTTTTAGGCCTTCCAGAAAGCCCCACTAGGATCCCCCAGGGGGAGATAGAGTGTGTCCCTGAGGAGGGGGGGTGATCAGATTTCTCTCCTTCACCTTTTTGTCTCCTCCTGCTCATGAAACTGAACGGATGGATACTATTCTCTAACTTATAATGCATCACTGTGTGAGCTGTTACTTTTTTTGCCAACACATTGCATTCATATTTTCATGTGCAAACTGTTTTCGTTCTATTTTCTCCGCCCTCGGCTGTTCAGCTCATATTTGCATAAATTTGTTTTAAACTTTTCTAAGGACAGCCATTTGGTGAAGAGAGGTAATGAACATTAAAGGTGTTGAAGTTAATTGTGTTTTGTCCCTCCGTAATGTGCTGCTAGGCTGATGTGGATAACGGAAAAGGTTAGCATCAGCTGTTAATAACCTGAGGTTCTGTTTGTTTAAAGGGCCACAGATTGATAGATTGTACAGTGAAGCGTTTTGGGGTCGACAAAGTAGATAAAACGCTGTACAGTATTTCATATCATAGATCAACACAAAGATGTGCAATTTTAAAATGGAAAATTAAATATATCCTTTGTTTGATAGATTATTTTACAAAAGGAAAATCTGAAAACACACCATTCAATGAATTATTAGCATCCTGAGTCAATAAACCACCTCTAGCTCAGATAGGATACGCTTACCTGAGAAAGATAATAAAAAGGTCCTGATTGGTTGAATCAGATGCATCTGATGCCGAACATGCTACAAATATTTGCTCTTTATGACATTGAACTACTTTGTTAATGGATTAGTCAGTGAAAGAAGAATAAATTTGGATCAAATCCTTGCAATATTAAATTTGCAATTAATGATCATTGCATTAGGTAAATCACAAACGTCATGGCCAACACCTGAATTACTTTTTACTACCAGAATTTTGTCATGGGGTCTGAATAATTTTAGTTGCAACTGTACAGGCAGATTAAAAATGTAGAAGAGCCGGCACTGTGACAAAAAAGCCTGGAACAGGAGCCAAGTTTATACTGGCACCATGCAGAGGGAGGAGGATAGTAAGGGTGGTTATCACTAGAGAACTGCAGCAATCACTGGCATCTTCTCCACTTAATTTATTTTAAGGCGCATGCACACATCTTTACCAGGCGTGCCAATAATAATGATGTAATATGTCTCAAAGGTTTTGAAGATTGGCACGTAACAAGCTGCCAGAGTTGATAAACACATTCACTAGATCTAGACCCATGAGAACTAAGCGTTACAACACATTGTGTTCTTGTGACCCCCAGAAAACACTAGAACCAAGTGCAGCACACAGAATTTTACTAAGGGAACGAACCCTGATTTTGCTATTAAATCAATCTGCATTTACAGTGGACAGATGAAGCAAACAGAATTACATTTTAGCCTATGACTATGACTACCTCACCTATTGAGGCTTGGAGGAGGAGCGGGTCACTGAGTTGGTGTCTGAACTGGGGGTGGGCGTTGGGTCCTCACAGCCACTACTGAGCATTTTTCTTATGGATAAACACCTACAGGTGCTTGGATCCAGGCACATACAGATTCACTTCTATACAGAAAACCCCTATTATTATCTTCAGCTGTCACTTTATACATCCCATTTTAAATAATACTGTATATTGTTCAGTGATGGTATTAAGGCATTGGTTGTTTGTACCTGTAATAATTTGTCGGCTGGTTTTGCTGTTCTTTTTATATCTCTCTCTGCAGCAGTAGAAGCAGACTCAATGCATATTATATTGCTCTCTCCCTTTCCTCTCCTCATTATCTTTCTCCTTTTCTCCCTTTTAGCATTTTGTCTTATTCATTTCTCTCCTTTTGCCCCCTCTTACCTTCCCATTTCAGTGTCCATTGAAAATCAAGCAGGAAGCTTGCAGTATGGCGTAAGCAGGAAGGTTTTAGTTGTGAAAGTAAAATCTGTTGGGCATTTTTTGGCATTACACCATCATAATGCTACCTTGCCAGATAGGACCTATAGAAAAATAAATCCTCCCTTGATCAAATGACTTAATAAATTACAGACCTATATCCAATCTTCTTTTCCTATCTAAAATTCTTGAGAAAGTAGTTTCTAATCAACTTAAAATAATTGATTGATTGTTTGAAGAGTTTCAGTCAGGGTTCAGAGCTCCTCAAAGAACCAAAACAGCTCTGGTGAAGGTCACTAATGATAGGTCTTTACTTGTCCTGTTAGATCTCAGTGCTGCATTTGATACAGTTGATCACAATATTCTCCTACAAAGACTTGAACATACTGTAGGGATTAAGGGAAAAGCATTAGGCTGGTTTAAATCTTATGTGTCAGTTTCCAGTTTGTTCATGTTAATAATAAATCTTCAAACTCTAGGGTCACTTGTGGAGTACCACAGGGTTCAGTAGACAGACAGACTTCTGATTGGTGAAATTATTAGACAGCATGGGAATAATTTCCACCGTTATGCTGATGACACTCAGCTATATTTATCTATAAATCCTGATAAATCCAATTTCTTTGACTACAGGCATATCTTGATGACATCAAAACCTAGATGACCATACAATTTCAGCTTATAAATTCTGAGAAGACAGACATTGTGATTTTTGGGCCTTAAGAAATACATTTCTTAATCACTTAATCTGGATGGCATTAAATTGGTTTTTGGTAATAAAGTAAAAAACCTCAGTATCATTTTTGACCAAGACATTTAAATCCCATATTAAACAGATTTCCAGAGTTTACTTTTTTCACCTCCGGAATATCGCCAAAATTAGAAACATTCTGTCCAGGAGTGATGCTGAAAAACTAGTCCATGCATTTGTTACTTCAAGGCTGGACTATTGTAATTCTTTACTATCAGGAAGTCCACAAAATGCAGTTCGAAGTCTTCAGCTGATCCAAAATGCTGCAGCAAGAGTTCTGATGAAAATCAACAAGCGGGATCATATGTCTCCTATTTTAGCTTCCCTTCATTGGCTTCCTGTTAAATCAAGATTAGAATTTAAAATTCTCCTTCTAACGTATAAAGCCCTTAATAATCAAGCTCCATCATATATCAGAGCTCTGATTACCCCGTATGTTCCTAACAGAGCACTTCGCTCTCAGACTGCAGGTCTGCTGGTGGTTCCTAGAGTCTCTAAAAGTAGAATGGGAGGCAGATCCTTTAGCTATCAGGCCCCTCTCCTGTGGAACCAACTCCCAATTTTGGTCCGTGAGGCAGACACCCCGTCTACTTTTAAGACTAATCTTAAAACTTTCCTTTTTGACAAAGCTTCTAGTCAGAGTGTCTCATGTTACCCTGAGCTACCTCTATAGTTATGCTGCTATAGGCTTAGGCTGCTGGAGGACATCAGGGTCTATTTCTCTCTCTCTGCTGAGTTCTCCTACTGCTCTACAATCTGCATTGTTTGTTGTTATTTCATCTTTTAACTTTTTGTTTTCTGTCATTTTTCTCTTCATAGAAGGTACTCCTGGTCTGGCGTTCTGTTTGCTGTGACATAATCAGGGGAGGCAGATCATCCACTATTACCATCTAACATAGAAAGTACTCCTGGGTCAATGTGAGCTTCTGTGCTTTCTGTGTCTCTGCTCTATCTTCTCTAAGCCCCAGTGGGTGGAGGCAGATGAGCGTTCATACTGAGTCTGGTTCTGGTTCTGCTGAAGGTTCTCCTCCCTGTTAAAGGGGAGTTTTCCTCTCCACTGTCGCTTCATGCATCCATCAACAATGCAGACGACTGTCCACTGTGGCTCTACGCTCTTTCAGGAGGAGTGAATGCTGCTTGGAGAGGCTTGATGCAACCTGCTGGGTTTCCTTAGAGAGGAAACTTTCTGACCAATCTGTATAATCTGACTGAATCTGACTTTGGAAAGTGCCTTAAAATGACACATTTAATGAATTGGAGCTATATAAATAAAATTTGATTAAATTTAATTTTATCTCACTGGAGGTTTTTAGGAGCTAGTTTTATTATCTTGTTTTATATGCAGGAGGAAAGGTAAAAACATGAAATAAACCTTAGTGGCATAGTATCTGAGTTTGAAAAAAAATAACAAAACATGATGGTTTAAAGTGCTCTTTAAGTCCATATTTTAAATGAAATTAGGCTTTAAAGCTGTTTTAACCCAAAAATGTGGCATACAGTCTGGCATGTGAGGCTGTGCTGGAGCCTGGAGAAAACTAGTGTCATCATGAGAGCAGAAAAAAAGTGCTGAAATTCACAGCCTAATTAATGCACATTCTCTGAAAATGGAACATCTTGTGCTGCATTGGATGTGCCAATAGCTCTTTGAACACTAAAGTATGCAGTTAATCTCTTGAAGAAAAGTTGCTGAATATCCATGTCATAATTCGCATGACGTTGAATCATAAATGTAGTAATTATGGAAAAATTCAAAATCTAAAACATAAAATGACCCAACAAAACCTGGCTTTATGCATCAAAATCTCAAGAACAATCAAACCCTTTTTTGATTGAATGCAGGATTGAAGGTTCTGTCAAGGATGGCAGTTCAACCAGGCCCTGAAGCAGCAAGGGAAGCTGAGACTATTGCACCAAAACCGCCATCATTTTGATGATTTAGATAATCTACTACATGTTGTCAGACGGTTCTATTCAAGTGAATTCTTGATTCTACAGGCCACACCCCAATCATGCTTTGGTAGGGCATTTGAAACTGGATCAAAAAATTTGGTTAATCACATCCAATTGATTATTTTCAATTGTATGATTACATTTTGTCATTGGATTATGTTGTTTGGATAACGCTTCCCCCTTGAATCAATTAAATCATCTTTAAAGCCACTTTTTGGATTCACTCGGGCGGTCTTTTGACTGATATTCAACTTTGACATGAAAGATGTCTGTGTGATTAAAATGATGAAAACATAAGAAACATTGAATTTACTGTGTATTTGGGGTTCTGTAGTAGAAGATAATTTTTGCAATCATCATCCTTTCAATTTAATTTTATTTCTATAGCTCCAATTCACAACACTCAAGCCTCTTTCCAAAGTCAAATCTCATCAGATCCTGCAGGTTGGTGAGAAAGTTTCCTCTCTAAGGAAACCCAGCAGGTTGCATCAAGTCTCTCCAAGCAGCATTCACTCCTCCTGAAAGAGCGTAGAGCCACAGTGGACAGTCGTCTGCATTGTTGATGGCTTTGCAGCAATCCCTCATACTGAGCATGCATGAAGCAGGTTGACAGTTAGGGCAGGGGATGCACAACTACCAACAGAAGAGTGCAGAATACTCAACAGATCAGAGGCATAATTTCTGGTAAAGAAAGAACGGTATCTTTCGGACTATAAGGCACACTTAAAATCCTTACATTTTCTCAAAAATGTAAGGTGCGTCTCATATATGATTACTGACAGATTTTATGTGGTACAATGCGCTCAAAAATCTGTTAAAATGTGAAGGTATGACTTTGGTTAGCAACTAAGCCGTGCCGCTCAATGGATATTAGGAGCATTACGGTACACTGTGTCACTACCTGATAGGACCCCTGAGCTGTCTACCAGACTGCCTAACTGTAATGTCTAAACTAGAAGTGCATTCATTTAAGGCAGCCTGGAGTACGCGCTAGCAACAATAAACCTAGTAAGTTAATTAAATATAAAAGTTACGTTTATTTTGGCTTTATGTTAGAAACAGGGCAGTGTAGTCTAGCTACTCTGTCCTCCTGACACAGACGGATCGAGAGCTGTGGACGTGGAGGAGTGATATTACACACTTGGGAAGACTATTTAGTGCACCTTATAATCCGGTGCACCTTATGGTCTAAAACATACAGTAACAGATGCTTTTTGACAGTTCATAACACCAGTGGTGGGGGGGTGGGTACCAGTGCCCATTGACTGGACATGTAAACAATAGAAAACTTGTGTGTGGATTATTAAACAACTTTTGTTAGTGCTACTGGCACCCCAAATGCATGCAGTCCTGGCTTGAGAACCATATTGGACTTATCATAAATGACCAGCATGTGGACATCTTTCAATTAATCTATATACTGAACTTAAATATGACGGCTCTTTCCAATCCATCACAACCCTGTGATCAGATTTAAAACACATAGAAACATGTTGCAGATTTAAGAAAACCTTTGACATGCGCAGCACCAGCTACTTCGAAATAATTTCAGCGTCTTCAGTTTTGAGAAAATACTCTCTCTTTCTCGCCTTTGTGTTATTTCTCACCAATTATTTTTGCTTCACTGCAAGCGAGTCTGAGGGCTGCAAGCCTCCTATGGTACCATTTCCTTTTTGTGCGAGCCAGTTCTCTTTCGGTAATTATGTTCAAAACATGCCACATCCTCTTAGCATTTCCCACCGTTTTAACACAGTGATGAAAACCATGCATTCAAGCTGGGCTAAATGGGAAAAAGATTATCTGTTGCAGAGTAAGAAGAGAGCTGGAAAAATAAAACTGCAATAAAAGCAAGTTTATGCCACCATATAAATCTGACAACATAGTAAAAAGTATGGCCTGAAAACATTTTCTGTCTGCAGCAGAATCAGGTCATTTTAAATGATTTATTTCAAGGTCCGAGGGGCATTTAGTGAGAGATTTCGTTGAGGTACTTGGCTGCAGAGTCAATGGTGCAAAGCTTCCATCTGTGCGATGCTGGCCTTAGATGATGAACTAATTGTGGTTGCATGTAGTAGCAGTCTACCACATGAATCTTTGCAAGATGATACATTCTGCAGCAGCAAAGCAGAGTCTGATACTTCTGCAATGCACAGATGCTGTCACAAAAATTACCAAAACTAATGAATACTGTTGTTGTCCTGAGCTATGCAGCTCAAAACATGCATTCCATGTTGTATGCTTTGATCCCAGTCACAGAAGTTATTGTAAAAGAAAAAAATATATGAATGAGAATATATCTGTCACAGAATCTACTCCCCCACCCTGTAACTTATTTGGCTTCTGGAGGTTTAAGACCACACTCTGGATCAAACCATCCCCTGCCTTCAGTTTCAGAATCAGAATAAGACATACTTTAATAATCCCAGAGGGAAATTACTTAATAAATTACTTACACAAGATCGGGCAATGGGTCCAGATGGGAAAGACGTGAAATCTCCCGAGACAAAATCTGGCTAATTCTGGGGAATCTCAAAATGTTCCCAGGCCAGAATGGATTTGTAGTTCCTCTTCTGGGCCTGCCTCGGACATACTCCAAGTGGGACATACTCAGAAAACCTTTAATAGGGAAGCACCCAAGAGGCATCCTGGTTAGATGCCTGAATCCCCACTATGAACTGGTGTCAAAGCAAAGAAGTGAGCCGCTCCATTTCTCCTGCATGGTGGAGCTCCTCACCTCATCTCCAAGAGTCTAGCCACCATGCAGATAATTCTCATTTCAGCCACTGGTATCTGGGGTCAGTTCTTCCAGTCATGACCCATACCTCATTACAATGGGTGGGAGTAGAAAAATATACTTAATTTGTGATCTTTGCTTTTTGGCCCAACTCTTTCTTCAGTACTACAGATCTAATATCTGCATTAATGCAGATGGAACTTTAGTACGTATCCTACAGCACCACATAATCATCTTTAATAAAAGAGAACTTGAAACAGAGACTGGGCCAGACAGATCAAGGCACCTTTACTAGGTTGACAACCTTCAACAACAAAAAAAGAAAGATTCTTTTACCAGAGACAGTCTTCTCTAAAACTACACCATGAGATCTTTCCAGGAATACCACAAACAGGATCTGTGACAGGGCGCTGCCCTGACTGAGTCAAACCTGCACTGGGAATTAGGTCGATTTTGTGCCTGGAAATTTGGATCCAATTTTTGCTTTGGTTAAACAAGAACCAGATAGACCTTCAAAGGATTCCAAGACACACTGTTCCCACAGCAGCCCAGTACAAAATGCCGTGGGAGGACATTGTTATAGGACCTCTACACACAGACAACATATGTGAGACCCCGTTACCCCCAATTGTACCACCACCACTGTCGTCAAAACAGAGGTGGGTAATAAAGGTTCAGAAAGATTAGCTCCAACTATTTCCAGCTCCACAGCACAGACAAGGACTTATGTTTGATCACCTGGTTAAGAGAACAGGATGAAGGAAAACTAGGCAGGTTTTTACTTTGTGAAGCCTGATTTACACACCTCTGCCTCAAAGACCTCGTCCACCATCAGCATGAACTCCTCAAACCTTTCCCCTCAGAATAAAGGTACAGAAGCGTGACAGTCAGGACCAATCTTCCCCTCTCTGCCAGCAGGCTTCTAAGAAAGCCGACAATTCTCTGTAACCAAAAACAGAACATACGTCTGCTAATCTTCCCGCTTTATTTTCCACATGCTCTTCTGCTCATGTTCTAAATTTCTGCGTGCGATAATTTTGTACATATACATTTATACCTTGCTGGTATGCCATCTTCTTGATAGTTTCTTTCTCTGTATTTTCAGTTGTGCCGTTGTTACTTCTCCTGGTTATTGTCTTTGAGAGTACAGAGCAAAGGAAGAATATCATTACACATGGACACACGTTTGACTGTGTATGTGACAATAAATGTAAAACTGGAGTATAAATGTAATGAAGTGGTCCATTGCTCCACAGCCAGGACAAAATCCCCATTCCTCCTCCTCAATCTGAGATTCTGACAGTTTGGAGTAAGAGGCTAAGAATGGGGATCCCTTGAGGGACGCCATAAGTTTTCAAAATATGCCTCCTCTGTAGAAAACATGGCAACCAGATTCAGATATTTCCACTACCAAACAAGATCCTCCTTCCAGGTCCACAGTTCCCCTACTGCCAAAACCAAATGCAGTCTAATGTGGTCCCCATTTTACCCTCTCTAAAGTCCCAGGGCTTTCCAAAGGAAAGCTGAAAGTCCTAGTATCTCCATAGCATCTCTGTAAAGCAGGGGTCATCAACTGGCAGCCCGCTGGACACATCTGGCCCACCAGAATATTTCTGAATTCAGGAATAGCATATTGAATAGGAAAAGTATATCATATTTTATTAATTTATTTTACAAAAGCATCTGGCCCTTACAATGTCTGGTGAGAAAAACCCTGGCCCTCAGACAAATGTAGCTGATGACCCCTGCTGTAGAGGAAAAGAAAATGGGTGCAGAGGGAGGATTCAACCACAGAAGCTGTAACTGCTCTGACCAACTGCTACGCATCTGCTGTTTCAGGAGTCCTTGGAGGCAACCAAGCCTTTAAGACGTCCCTTTTCAGTTTGACTTGAAAACAAAATCTTAGAACCAATGTGTGAGAATAAAATGCCCTCTTTTTCTGAAATATATGGTTGCAGCACCTCCTACACTTTGTGGAATCGTCAGCAATAAGGAATAAATCCCGTATTTTTCGCACTATAAGTCGCATTTATTTAGAAATTTATTTCACAAAATCCAAGACTAAAAACTAACATTTAATCTGGTAAGACAATTTATTCAGTTGCACAGCTGCATCCACAATCGGCTGAATAACATGGAACACACTTGTGAGGATGAATGGGGTAAATTAGCACAACAAGCCACCAACTCCAGTTCTCGTCAGAGCATTTCGGTCTAATTACGCTGAAATTAGACCACGAGCGTAACGGTGCTACATGCTAAGCTAACAGTAAAACACGGATGTTTGAGAGCAACATAAAGCTGACGTGCATCAGTGAAGTTTTAACCCGCCCGGACAAAAGAGCTGTAAGGTGGCGCTAGCTGTTGTTAGCGTCACGGACAGCCCAGTAAAGGTTCTGTTGCTCTGTTTCCTTTGAGCTGCACCACGCAACGTTTCGCTGCGTGAATGATACTGAAACAATATATATAAATGTGTTCAGTCTTTGTTGTTTATAAGTTAATGTTTTAATTAATTTAAATTACCTCCACTCTTGCCATCATTTGCAGTGTTTTGGAAGCCGCATGAAGCACTTTTATTTTAACAATGACTGTTATGAAGTCACACCTGACTACAAATTGCAGGATTGGCCAAACTATGAAAAAAAGTGCGATTTATAATCTGAAAAATAAGGTACATTGAAAATTACAATAGC
Source organism: Fundulus heteroclitus (assembly GCF_011125445.2). Lineage (NCBI taxonomy): Eukaryota > Metazoa > Chordata > Actinopteri > Cyprinodontiformes > Fundulidae > Fundulus > Fundulus heteroclitus. Next base: position 2,682,677 of record NC_046371.1, on the reverse strand, counting down.
ATTGCACAGGAAATGCATTTGTTTTGAAATCCCTAACTTTAAACTTGAGGGGAAAAACAATCCCATGTCACAAAAAACAGAAACAGTGGCACAATTACTGTATCTCTGCTGTAAACATTTTATTCAAGTCCCTTTCACTTGAGACAAATCTGGGTTGTTTGTTACAGTCAGCCTCAATCCCAGTCACCTTTGACCAAAGCACATAGTGGCACTTTAAGTGACAGTAGCGTTTAGAAAAGTCTACATGCTTACATTTGTGACTTTAGGACAGTTGAGGCTTTTTAGGGCTCGCCTCCCAATTAACAGATTGGGAATTAGATTAGATTAGATTAGATTTAACTTTATTGTCATAACACAGATACAAGTAAAAGGCAACAAAATGTAGTTTAGGTCTAACCAGAAGTGCAATAGCAGCAAATGCAGGATAAACAATGGTTCCATAAGTACAGGAAATGGGTTTTTACTGAATAAATGTAGAGACTTTACAACTGCATGTGTACCGAATATAATATACAGGTGGATATTACTATAAATATGTAGATAAATAACCGCTATGGCTCTCATGGAGACCCGAATATGTCAAATTCTGCTGCAGTTCGCCAGCAGTGACGTTTGGAGTTTTTTTATGGCTCGTCCTGTTTTGCTTACCATGATGGTGGTTAGATAAACTTTTGTTCTAAATGTCATTTTAGGCTTTTTAATTGTTGCTTTGACTGTCAATCTGGGCAGTTAGACAGGTAGCTACTTTCTTAATTCATGAAGATCCCACATATTCCTTTTTTTTACCCTTCCCATTTCTAAGCATGTATGAGAAAAATTTACCTCTGTGTCACAGTATACGTCAAATTATGCAGATTAAAGTTTTTGTACACATCTTTTCCAGGACTGCCAATTAACCTGGAGGGAGCAAATGAATTAATTTACTTCATAAAGATATGTGAATGTCTCGTTTATCAAATTTAATATATCCGCTCAGTAATGAAATAGCTGTTTACAGATCACTACAGAGAAAATTCAATAATTCTTTGGAAATCCATCCCAATGCACTGACAAACAAAAATTCAATACTGATTTGTTCCTAAACCATATTTAAAATACACAGCATGTGCAAACAAAATAAAGATACCAATCAACGATGTCATAACAGGTCACGGAGAAACAAAATGTTTATGTTCAGCTTTTAGGGTTGATGATAGCAGCTGACACAATACAGGGAAGAGTTTTTACCACAGAGCCATCTCCTCAGTGAAGAATGAAAAGACACGCTTCATGAAAGATGTTATCTTATGGACAAGCTTCCTAAAAACGCTCATTCATTTCTGGCTCTGCAAAACTGGCTGACTTTTCTTAAAGCATGTTTTAGATAGAAACCAGGGCTCTGTATAAGCTAACATAATATTTACCACTTAAACCACCTTGTGAATCCATTCATAAACACCTAACATTTCATATTTTCTCCAAGTTACATACAGAAACTGCATTTTTCGAGGTATTTTATGGAGGGAAAAATGGCTCATGGCTCCCAGAACTAAAAAAAAAAAAAAAGAACAATAATAATAGTAAAAATAATTTCTCTAAATAAGAAAACCATTCATGGTTCTCCTTCCACTTCACAATTATGTCCCATTTAATATTGGTCCATTACAAAATGATATTCAACAAAATACAAATGATATTTTTGCCAGCAACATGAAAAGGTTCAGGAAGAGTCAACACCTTTAGGAAGAGCTTGCAGCCTGCAGCCGACGCCTACACTGGCACAAAAATAAGACATTAGTGTGTCCAGACAATGAGACGTTCTGTATCACTCCAGAGGGAGCGACGGTCTCAGAACAATTCTGCCTCTGACACCGGCTGCTGAAGGTAAAATAAGATCACAGGCGCCACAGAGCCCATTTTAGGTGTGCTGATATGCTAGACCTTTGAAATTGAGGTCAGACAAAAAAAAAAAAAAAAGATAATCTTATATCTTCCTCAGAATTTTATAAACGACCAAACGGGCCATTATATATCTAGGAGGAACTAAATAAAATTGCTTCATGGTTGTTTTAAAGAAATCATCTTGTAAACTGTATATAGAATATTAAACTTTCCTCCAGAGATCATCTGGCGATCATTAAGTGAAAGGGAAATAAAACTGTCATTCAAAATATTCACAATGTTCAAAACAACGTTTAAAGGCAGAGCAAAGATTTCACATCTCGTCATTCCTTTCTATAAAAGACAAAAGCTGTATAAAGGCTTAACTTTTGACTTCCACCCCGGGACACTTCCTTCATATCAGTCATTGTTAAAATAAAAGTACTTCCTGCAGCTTCCAAAACACTGGAAATGATGGCAAGAGTGAAGGTAAAAGGTTTTCCTTTTCACTTTCTTTTTGCCGGTAATATCGAGCCAAAACACAAAGCCCAGAACAAGACAACTGAAATTCCAGGAGATCAACCTGTGAAGAGGGGAAAAAAATTTAAAGTTCTCTCACAGATTCTGAATTTATTTGTTTAGAAAGAAGTTTTTAACTTTGAGCCTTTTGAGTTGTGGCGGAGGCAAAAAATAATTGTCTTGCAACTTTTATAGCCTGTTGGCAGTCTGTCAGGCGGCTTTTATGCATCTCATTTGAGACCTGAAGTCTGCCTCCTCCCCATCAATATTCAGCTGTTCTGCTTAACACAAAGCGCTGCTGCTCAGTGGCGACAGAGCTCTGCGTTTTCTCACCCTCCGAGATGTCAGAGTCACGACGTCTCCACCCAATCAGCAGCGCTCAGTAATTGGTTGGTCATTAGTTCAGATTAATTGGGTAGTTTTTATGTTGCTGCATAAAAAAAGAACCTCACCAGGTTTTGGAGGTTCAGTAATAGTCAAAGCATTTAAATGGCAGCTGAGGACGGCATATGTAGCAGGATGGAGAAACTAAGGTAAATTTATAATCAAAAGAATAGAAGACCTATATAAAATCTAAATTTCTACACTAAACCTTACAGGTATAACTCAAATCCTGATATTGGGGCTATTAACCCATAAAAAGCAGAGGATGATTTAATTTTCTCACTGTCTGTCGTTGTTTTCTGGAAATCATAACTGTTTGGAGCCTGAACTTGTGGAATTTATGTAAAACATGTTCAAATGTGGAAAAAAAAAATCTAAATAGTGGGGGAACGCAATATATCTGACCAAATAATCAGCTGGTAAGGCGCAATAAACTCTGAGGAGTAGATACAAACTAAACAAACTGGATAGGAGATGCTTAAAGAAATACTTTGAGTTATTTATTTTAAGTATGAGTATGATGTGAGGTTATAAGTTGTCAGTTTATTACCTGCAGAAGATGTTTCTCTGAATGGTAAACAGAAGTTTGGCCCAAACAAGCAAGCTAAGAGCGAATCAAGGTGGAGTAGTTAAAGTGGACTTCTGCTGTCTCCACACTAAATACCATCAACACACATTTGCATCAAAAAGTTGCAGGCTATGGTCATGTAAACCTAAAACAGGGGCTTGTGAGCAGTACTGTTAGAACAAGTTGAAAATGCAACGTGTTAAGATGCCCTTGGCTGAGAATCTCAGCGGTATAGATGGAGGAGCTGGGAACAGGGCAAAAACTGTTGAACTGTCTACAGAAAATACATTTTATATTACCGTGACCTCAGAGAGCGCTGAGCAAAGAAAAAAAGTTCCTGCTCCAAAGTCTAAAATGTTCAGATTTACCTGAAATCTGCAGCTTTGGACATTGACACTTCCACTTCCCTTCAAAATAAGAGCTTGACAATAAAATGTTGATGTCAATAGATGTTCTAACAGAAAAAATTATCCTAAACACACATCAAAACTAGTCTGGGAATAAATAAAGGCTGATGGGGTGTTCCTTTTGCCTCAGAGGTCGGTACAAACAAGTCGCAGATTACGTCATCTCCACCTTTCTGTGTTCTGGTTTCTCTTGTTGGACAGTAGGGAAAAAAAAACATGGACGCTCGGACTGTTGTTAAAACAATAAAAATTACCATTACGCTGTTTTACGCTGTATTTTAAACATCCCGTCTGATGAACACTGAAAGGCAGCACCTGTTTGACTCATTAAATGTCACATAAATAACAGAGCTGCTGTAAACAAAGTTTGAAGTTTTACTCAATGCCGCTGCGAGTAGCAGCCATCATGGATGCAGAAGTCGGGATCATCCTGTTGCTCCGAGTTACCGACTTTAGGGGCTGTTCCAGGTAAATCTTCGGAGAATCCCGACTTCCAAGGACAAATGGAACGCACTATGACATCAAACTTCTAGAAAACCTAAAAATGAAGTTAATTTCATATTTGTTTCCCCTAAAAATCATTTTAAAATGAATTGAACTAAAGCCTTTTTTATGTAAAATTGATACTTTACTCTTTAAAGTAAATAAGAGTTTCTGGATACTCTGTATTAGCGACTATATATGTAATCTGCTCTGGGAACATCTGGGATTCCCCCAGAATGAGCTGGAGGATGTCACTAGGGAGAGGGACATCTGGGGTTCCTTCCCAGACCGGTTGCCCCTGTAAGCCGGTCTCAGCTCAGCAGACGCCGATGGATGGATTGATGGATGGAGGATTCCTCTCTCTATACTCCAGCCTGTGAAATCTTTTTCAACAAGTCAAGAAGTGATCTGTTGTTGGTAAAAGTATCAAAAGCAAGGATGCCGAGGCACCAGTGATACGATTAGAAGCTATTATTATGACATTTTTTACTCCCAAAATAAACGTACTTAAATTGATGATTTGATTTTTACCAAACCTTTCCGTATGGGATTTATGCTGTTGTAATAAAAGGTAAATTTATGTTAATGCGTTATCCACAAATTTACAGGAGGTGTTGATAAGTGTATCTCATGCCCTATTTGGAGACCAGCGTGGATAACTGAAAGAATAAAGGGATTCAGCTGCCTGCTGGTATCAAGGAAGCATCCATCGACATATCTCATAATCCAATTAGGTTAATCTGTGCAGGCCTGAATGTGTGAAAAGAACACATTGTGACTTGCTGCTGGGAAAAAAGGAGGAACAAAGAAATGCAGACATAACCAGGCTGACAGGAAAAGTTTAGTTCTTTATTTAGCTGAATATAAAGTGAGGTTTGCAGGCAGAGAGTCGGAACAGGATGTTATCAGAGGGCAAGCGCTGAACAACAAATGGCACAACAACCTGACAACCAGCTCGAGCAAGGTGCCAGGCATCTGTACTCTGGGGATGATTAGATAATGGGAAAAAAAGGCCAAGGAGATGTAGGAGGGAGGTGACTGGAATCATGAGGATAGTCTGAGGACATCTAGTGGCTGTTACAGAGTACGACAACAGGGAAAAGATGGAGAACCCGCAGGGCTGGGAGGTTTGGAATGGGCTGCTAGGCTGATCACCAAGTGCTTTAGCAAGTATGACATGTTTGAAATAATAAAGCTTTACTCATCCTAAACTCATGATGCACTGCAGGAAAACCCTGCACTGCTCCTCACGTTAAAACCGATACAGCCACAACTAAACCCACCTGTCAAAGCATGCCCTCTCCTCTGCTTTAATGTTCTAGTTTTCATAGAAACTGATTTTGGGTTTTCATTAATTATAGGCCTGAATGATCAAAAATCACCTACATAACTTGAAATATATCACCCTGTTTGGGATTAATCGATGTAATCTATGCACTTTTGGATTACTAACATCTATGACCTTTCAGTACCTGCATGATGCTATTTTAATGAATGGTAATCTGCCAGATGCTGCATAAAACACACAAAACTCCTTCATGCAGTATTGAGAACAGTTTTTAATAATAAATGTCTAAGGGTGCTGCTTTTTGCCCTATCAGAGCTTTTACACGAAGATGAGTCCCAACATTTTTAACCTTCAAACAAACATCCTGACTCGTTTGGTCCAAATAAGAGCAAACACCAAACCACAGAGACATTAGTAATCAAACATACACGGGTGTCAGAACCACAATGCTGACACTAACAGCTCAAACCAATCCAATCACTGATAAACAGTGAAAAGAGGCTAATCCAAAGCACCCCCTAAAATGACGGATTCACTTTGATGTGATTAATACGATCACGTAAAAAATGGATCGAGAGAACTGCCAAGAAAAGTAACGGGTACGTTCATAGAAGAAGAACAAATCAAAGCCGCAGCATGCAGGAATTACTAGAGTGCACAGAGGAAGACCAATGGGATTAAGATATACATGAACATGAATGAAGTGTCAGCCTCCAGCCTGAGCTGCAGGCTGCATCGTTTCACTGAGTGCCCTCCATGGCTGCACCCAACCTGTCCACCTGACATCCTCCCAGCTGCTGCCCATTAGCTCATTAGTGTTGGTGCATGAGGGCTCGTTTTCCTGTCGCAGCTGTGGAATAGTTCTACAGCGCATGGTTAATTTTTCCCACCCACTAAAATTAGAGCTGCGGAAGGAATGAAGGGATGAATGAAAGAATGTTAGTCTGTTGCTGCATCTCGAAATCCAGGTCCAGCTTTACATGTTGAGGTGTCGCAGATATTCATCAGCAGATCTGCAACATGTAAAAAGTTTTTGTGTATCCAAGGACGTCAGCTACAACACCACTGGAAGACTTTAGCTGTTTTTTTTTATTTTAGTTTGAATTCTGTAGGTGACCAAGTTAATTAGTCATTGTAGAATATTTTTACATGTGTTGAGTGTTAGATTTCAGACCAAAATTACCTATTTAAAAGAAAAATAATGATAATTTCTTAAATTTATACGCAGCTGGTGTCTGTAGAATACAATGCATTTAGTTTAATTCAACTTTATTCATAAAGTGCAAATTCACAACACATGTCATCTCAAGGCACTTTGCAGAGTCAAATTCAACCAAATCCTCCAGACAGACCTTTTAGTTTCCCCCATAGGCGACAAACAAAGAATTCAATTCAATTTCCAGAAGTGTTTTAGACAATGATGGGATATTAATGTTTGTGTTGTCTGGTCCGCTCATTACAACCAAATAGAACTTAAAAGTATTTTAAATTAGTGCCAAATGTCCACTAGCATTAGTGCTATTAGCTTCCCGGGTAACAATAGTGCTACAGCCCTAGTAACGAAACAACTGTAAGATTTAAAAAACAATGTTTGTTCGTTAGCTCCGCCATCGTTTCGTTGATGCTGTGAGTGTTATTACAGCATTAATATGGAAGATTAATGTCAGTTTAAAGGTGTTTGTGTAACTTGGCTGAACTCATCAAACTAATGTCAACACAACCAGGACGCACTCTGAAACACTTTATCTCCTGTCGATGTCCGCTACAGCGGCCAGTTCTCCCAAGTTACTGATTCAAGTCTAATTATTTCCTGGAGAAACAATTACATTAATAAAAACAAGTATCCTAAAGGTTATTGATTTTCACTGAGCAATTCATTCTTTAAAATGTTATTTCCTCAAATAATGTTTTGTTTAACTCAGGCTTTGCATTGTGAATGGGTTGAAAATACAAAATGTTCTAAATTAGTTAAAAAAAAAATGGTAAAATGGCTTGTACTTGTATAGCGCTTTAACTAGTCTTGACAACCTCCAAAGCGCTTTACACTACAGTTCAGTCATTCACACACACATTCACACCCTGACGGTGGTGAGCTATGTTAGTAGCTACAGCTGCCCTGGGGCAGACTGACAGAGGCGAGGCTGCCAGACACCGGCGCCACCAGGCCCTCTGACCACCATCAGCAGTTAAGCTAGTTTGATCTCATTCCACATTCTTTAAAATGAACTTTGGTTCTTTAACTTGGATCTGCAGTGAACCAGGATTCACTGAATCATTCTGATGATGGTTTTCAACCATTTATTTTTCTTTTATTTATTTTATATGTACATAGTTCTTTAGCTTCTTCTATATTAATTTTGCGCAGTAGTTTTAGTTAAGTTTCACTAGCCTAGTAGAGCGGATTTGTTGATTGAAATATAGTGTTAATTCAGATAAACAGTTCATTTTATTTCTGTTAATAACTTATGTTAATAAATAATGGGCTGATATTCACCAGACAATACCTAACAGACTCAGAGGTATTTATTAAATATTAAATAACTTAAAGCAGTGCGTAGTGATGTGACAAAGTGGTTCAGTTTGTGTTCACCACTTGTCCCTTATTCTTATTTCTGATTCATTTACTTTCTCTAGCTGGTCATAATGCTTAAATTTAAACATTAGTTTGCAACTTTGCTTCATTTACTATCCCGGGTTTGTTTGTGTTAGCATTATGCTGCAGTTTCCATTTATTTCTATGTTTAGGTTAAAGCTACTATTTCTAGATTATTGCTTGAACTTGTTTATTTGGTTTTAAAGTATATTCATGGTTTTCTTTTTTACTCACCATTGTTTGTCCCCTGTTAGATCTGCAGCAGGTCAGGTATGGGAGGGGCCAGCCCAGTATTTCCTGCTTAAGTATCTGGATGATGTCATTGATTGCCTGGCTGGGTTCTACCAATTAGAGGGTTTTCTTTTGAGTATTGCTTTGTTGGTTTTTCTTAACAGTAACTTTTGAGTTATCTTGTATTACATGGTTTATTTTGCTGATCATTTCATTATGTAGATGAGTTTGTAAATTAGCTTTTGTTTGTTTTTTCTCACCTGCTTAATTGTGGCTTGGTCCACTCAAGTGCAGGTGTGTTACCACTTGGCTGTTAAAACACTGAGTTCTTAGATACTCACTACTTTACAGTGACACAACACATCTTTGCCCCTTCATCTTGTCTGAAAATTCTTGTTTTATATTTCTCTCTTTGGTTTCTACCAAAGCATTTTGGTAAAAGCTGAGCTCTGTCTTTGGCCAGTTTCTTTCTTTATCCGCCAATCTCTTGTAGATTTCCTGCTATGTTTTATTGTTCTTCTCATGACCAAGCTCCAGCTTTTTTTTTTTTTTTTTTATAAATTTCATCATGTTCAACAGAAAGTGTGAAAAAAAGGCTTATTGGACTGTTAAGAATAATACTGTCAGTATTTCTCTGTACACTGTCAAATATTTAGTGTTAACTAAAACATGCATGAAGTTTCAACTTTTCTGTTAAATCTCCAGGCTAATATTTATTTGTATAACCACTGTGTCCGAAAAGTGCTTATTTTGGGTGCTTCATGTGAACAAGTTCTCCAGCACAGGATGACTGAATATTCCACAGTTCTTCTGCACTTCCTGGTTTACCTTCAGAGTCCGAATGTTTGCTGTCAGGCCAATAACTTTTTTGTTGGATTAAGGTTCTTTTATTGGACTGAGTGACTCTGTAATGGTTTTGTTCTGCTCCTTACGGGTGTGTTTGGGCTCATTGTCATGTCAAATCATCCATATCAAGGGCATTCCCTCTTTATGTTGAGGCAATGTGACCCCTTCAAGTATTCTGATGCACTCAAAGTGACCAATCATCTCTGGAATGTGATAACCTGAGCATACAGGAATTCAGCGTTGGGTGGTTGTTTGTCTCGTAGGCCCAAAAGAATAATCTTTTCATCAGTCCATAAACTGTCTCACCACTTCTCTTTCAGACAAGCTGTGTTTACTTCACTGAACAGCGATCTCTTTAGCAGATATCCTTTCTTTTCAATAATTGTACTTTAGTGGGGTGAAGTGGTTTCCATCAATAACTTGGGTTTCACACAGTCACCTTCTAAATGTCTCTGTCCTCACAGGAAGCTGTAGATCTTTGATCAGCACAGCGGCTGGGGTTTTACTATTTTGGGTATTCGACAATCCAGGGGTTTAAATAGTAGACCTGCTTGTTTTCCGACATAATCTCCTACACTACAAATACTGAGCAACATTATAAACGATAAGACATTCGTAATAAAACATCTTTTTAAGACATAGAGAACAAATCAAAAATCAAAGAGCTCCTGAAAGGTTTGAATGCATGAAAGCATTGAAGTATCATAGAGACGTTAAATGGAAAAAGATGAAAGTCAAAGTGTTTGTGAAGTGATTTTTGTTCCCCCTGCAGCTTCTGCAGCTGCCGCTGGGAAGCATTTAACTCTGCATCCGCAGCCTGTCAACAAGCTGCTACAGAGGGTGGATGTGAGACAGAAGTTCGCTCTGCCCTCACTTCAATGAAACCTCTTTCCTTCACTTCTTCGGTTAGTTCCACTTCACCAGACGTCTGGCAGTCCCCCGTCAGATGTGCCCTTTATTATGTAGGCGTCCGTCCAAGACGCAGGCGCCATTGTGAGACATTCCTCCAGGTGCTGATATTAGCCGGGCTGACAAGGGCGTCCAGGTCATTTACAAGAAGAGCTATTGCTGCTCGCTTTCCTGGTGTCAGTCTCAATGGGATGCAGATAGATTTCCTTGGCTGTGTTTGTTTTCTCCTCAGAAGCTGATGGGACCCTGGACAGATGGGTAAAATAATGTGTTTCTGCCTGGACATCACAGTTACTGGTTAACTTGTGCTGGACTGAATTTATTCACACTGTCTCTTAGATACTCTATAGGTTAAGCTGTAATATCAGAGAATTAAGATCAACTTTGACGGCTTAAATGTTTAGTTGCATGATTATTTAGACGTAAACATGTTGAGGACATTTCTGAGCTCTGGCGGTAATGACCACATTTCACCTAGGATGTTTCTACAGCAGCCAGGGGATGGCTGTGGTCAGAGTCGTCATTAAAAGGCCTTTAATGGCTGTCTGAGGAAGCCATTATCTTTCTGAAACTGATTAATTAAAACCTAATCTACTCATCAAACCTCTTATTATCACTATTAAATTTCATTATGACACTGCATCGTACAGGGAACCTGCCTAAACATCCAGCCTTACTGGAGGAATAAACAACGTGGGAAGAATATGAAATGAAAGTCAGGAGAGGGCAAGGTCACCAGAAAAACTGCTCTTATTGTTGTAAGGAGACCAGAATATAACCAGTTTACATGTTCCGAATCCTAATTGAGGATGACAATGATCTGGATTCTTCTTCTTCTTCATGTGGGTGTCTTTATAGATGTGATAACAGCAGCAGAGGCTATGCAATAGGCGCTGCAAACATAAATTATGAAATACAAAGTGATTATCACATCTCCTCTGTCATAAAATGAGTCTAACTGTTCATTTTTCATCGTTCCTGTTCCATTTTATCAACAATATTACATTTTATTTAAAAGCGCCTTTCAGAGCACTCAAGGACACTGTACTGAAAAAGCGGCATAATAACAATAAAGATTGAACAACAAACAGTAGAATTGACAACAAACCGACAATAACAGAGAGTATGCACTTGTGAACAGATGGATTGGTGGTGTGGATGTCTGGAGGGACAGAGACCCAGAGTTTGGGAGCAGAGTGGGAGAAAGCTCGTACTTGGGTCACGTAATGAAATAAAGGTGTTTCTGGAAATAATGCGATCAGATTAATTCTTAAACACTTGCAGCTTATGGAGGGATTTTTGAGGAAGGCCAAAGAGAAGAGAGACCATGGATAAGAACTGATGCAGAGTGAGGGGGAAGGGAGGGATGAAGGCGAATAATGTTGCGTAGAATAAATAGGCAGAATGAATGTTATATTGTATTATATTGATATGTTTGGTATTTTGGGTTTATCTTCAGTAATTCTTGTGTAGGTCTCCTATTTTTAACGTTTCAATGCAGAGGGATGCTAGATAAATTAGTGTGTATTTATCTTTAGAAACCTTTGGCTTCTGTGTAACTTCATGCTGGTCTCTAATTGGTTACTTAAAGATTCCTCTGTGGGTGCAGCTCTTTGGGGCCATGGCCAATCAGCGATTTTTGTGTCATCCTTTATCCAATAAGATTAATCAGTCACAGTTACACCACTGCCAGCTAAGATGAACAAGCCACTCAAACACGTGAATGTCAATGGAAGAGTCCAACAACAACAACACAACAGGATAGAAGGACAAAGTGAAAGACAATTTGGTGATTTAGTTACAAAATAATAATTCACAGGGCTTTTGCTGAAGGAAGAAAAGTGGATAAAGGAATTTAGACTAGACTTGCAGCAGGGAAGTGACCATGGACAGATTTATTTTAAGTAGAATTTGTGTAGGGATAAATACATAGAGATCACCAGCCACCACTGGATATGAAAAGTAAATGTTTTTGTCCCTTTTCCAGAAACATAACCTACACTGCTGTAGGGAAGTTTATGTTCTGCTAAACATGAAATCTTTTAACATCTGGAATGAAGTTTTCAGGAGAACAATTGGCTTTGTGGTCAGAATCCCACAGACTGCCACTCTGGATCCTGAAGAAAGACCTTTAGCCCCAGAATGCTCCCTGGTCACTGCCCAGTGGCAGCCTACTGCTCCCTAAAGCTGCAATCTTCAACTGCAGTAATTGAGGTTTGGTGTCCTGCAACTTTTAAAATATGTCTCTCCTTCAATATTTCTGAGTCAAATAATCAGGTCATTAGCAGTACCCTGGAGAACTTGACTATACCGAGGAGGTAATTCAGCCATTTGATTCTGCTGCAATGGATCAGGGATCTGAAAGTTACAGGACACCAGACCTTGGGCATCGGAATTGAAAACCCCTGGCTTAAAGGATGGGTTATGTAGAGGACATGTGTTGTGCCGTTATGCGATGTTTTAAATTATTTAATGTTTAATAAGTAACTTTCGGTCTGTTAGGTATCATCCTGAGAATATCAGCCCAAACAGCTGATATCAGGACGATAGTTGAAAGGAATGATTTGAGCACTGGTGATCTTTTAACAGCAAACTCTGAAGACATATAGAATAAATGAGTGCCACCTTCTCTTCAAGTTCAAGAATTTATTAACAGAAATAAAATATCTAGAGAACATCACGATAGAATGCTGTTTATCTGAATTAACACTATGTTTCAATCAACAAATCCTCTCTACTAGGCTAGTGAAGCTTAACTAAAATTGCTATGGAAAATAAAAAGGAGGCTAGCCAACTATGTACACACAAAATATACAAAAACACAAATAAATAGTTGAAAATCATCATCAGAATGATTCAGTGAATCCTGGTTCACTGCAGATCTGAGTTAAAGAACCAAAGTTCATCTTATAGAATGTGGAATGAGATCAAAGTAGCTTGACTAATTTAGAATAACATTTGGCATGTTTCAACCCATTCATAATGCAAAGCCTGAGTTATATAAAACATTATTTGAGAAAGTAAAATTTTAAAGAATGATTTTCTCAGTGAAAATCAATGCCTCCAGGACACCTGACCCCATTAATGCAATTATTTCTCCAAGAAATAATATCAACGGGTAACTTGGGGGAGCTAGTCGCTGCAGCGGACGACGACCGGAAATGATGTTCACATCCTGGTTGTGTTGACATTAGTTTGATGAGTTCAGTCAAGTTACACAAACACCATTAAATCGACACTAATCTTCCATATTAATGCTGTAATAACGCTCATAGCATCATCAAAATGATGGCGGGGCTAAATGAACAAACGTTATGTTCAAATCGAACCATTGTTGCGTTTACAACCCCCCCCCCCGATCTTACGTTGTTTTCCTGTGGCTGATTACACAACACATGTCATTGTAATGCACAAAAGGTTGCATTGACAAATACTTCGGCACGGACCTTTCAATATTCTTATCTCAATTTTCTTCTGCGCACAGTGATGCTGACTTCCTAAACGTACCAAGTCAGACAGAAATCTCATTTCTCTCCTAGTCTCCCCAGTTTCATGCTAGTCAGACACAGGATTATCATGGGAGAGAAAAAAGCTATTTGATTTGAGGAAATATTTAAACAATCCACTTTTAGACTATCATCTCCTTGCATTAACCTAATTAGATAACAGCTACATCAGACCCAAGCTGATGAATATTCTAGAGGCAAAGAATAGTCTTTGCCTCTAGACCGTCATTACATTTGAATTGATTGCCCATGGATGCTCTTCCTAGATCTCTTATATAGGCTGCTGCCAACAAAGCTGTAGCTACTCAAGATTAATACAATCATGTTAATGAGCTCATTTGTTGTTTATTTGACTGTTATTAGCTAATTCAGATCAGAATTGCTATACACATACAGATGAAACCAGATATTTAAATACGCTGTTTAAAAGGCTACACAACACAGTTTAACTGACTGACATACAATCAGAATAAACTGTTCATATGAGTCGGTTTGGATGGCAAAACTCTTATAGATTTGCCAAACACCAGAATAATGACAGTATTTTTAGATGTTATTGAACCGTCTTCAAATTCAGAAGTTTGAATGCATTACCTCCGTATAAGGTAGGATTGTCAGGTATGCAGTTCCATGCTGTGGAGGTGTGTTGTTCTTGCTTTTCTCCAGCAGGATGTGACAGGAGGATGCCGGCCACAGGTGTTTCCCATCCAAGCCAATTAGGAGGAGCATTTCCTGCGGCTGGAGACAGATGGCTGTCGTCAGAGCATTAGCTCAACCAGAGTGGTACCTGACCAGATCCTAGCTCCAAGTCTCTCCCTGATTCCTGGTTCCCCTCGACTAATTCCTTGTTCCTCTCTCAGGTTAATCCTCGGTCCAGTCTGGCTACACCAATAACTCCTCCAAAAAAAGAAAATCCACTTCACTGGCAGTTCTGAATCCCAAGAGCTTTCCTGGCACTCCAGTTGACTGCAGCTCCTCTGACCTTGCTGGCATCCTGGGCTTCAACCACCATCTGGCCTGTCCACTCTCCACCACATTAACCACTACCTTCCCTCCGGTTCATCATCCAGTCTGGAAACCAGCCTCTACTGCACTATTTTGCTGATCTGCTTGCTGCCGGGGCTCACTTCCCCCACAGAGCCTTCCCAATTGGCCAACCCTTGATCCACATTTCCCCATCAAACCAAACTTTAATAAACAAATTACATTAAACTGCTGTCTCCATGTTTCTTGCTTCTGGGTCAATCATGTAAAGTATAAACATGACAAGAATTGGCTTTTAAATTGTATCAATTGCTCATATTCCCGTTTTCTACTTTTGCTTCTGTTCGGTAACCTGACTCCGCCAGATGGATTTGCTCCGCATATCCATCTGGAAACCTTCCATTGAAGTAATTTTGGGAAGGGGCGAAAATACTGGTTAGCTGATTGGCCTATGTTGGTGATAGACGGGCCAAATAAACCAATCAGATCAACGAAGCATATGACGTACAAACAGCAACGACGGAAACACAACCACAAGCTCTTGCCGAAACCAGTCGGGAGAAGAGCAAAAACATCTTTTCCTCTGAGAAAAGCCTCCAGAGCAGTGCTTTGCTCTTCTTTCAGTGAAGAAATACTCTGTAGTTCCGATAAAACTTGCTCGATAGCCACGCTAACGCTAGTTTCATCGGCTGAAGCCGCCATGTTGTTTAGACTGAACTGTCGCGCTTCTCGGAGCGTCACACCTCAACCCGCCTCAAAGCCATCGCTGATTGGACGTTCGTTTGGTGAACTGCTCCAAGTTTTCTTTAACAGAAAGTAGCCAGACTGATCTGCGAGTGAAACCTTGAAAGCTCGCGAGATCAGGATGGTCTCACGAGGCTATCTGTTCGGGGGTTGATTCAGACATTTCCCACCAAAACGTGTTTATCCCTTGGATACAAAATCTCTCTTTGTCTTGAATGTCAATTCAATCCAATCATATAGATAGATCCCAAGTCAATTACCTACATCCCAGTAAGCAAACAGACAAATTCAGTTTATTATTGAAACTGGCTAAAAGTTTTCTATCTCAGGAAACCCATAGGTTTGCATTTAGTCATTGACTTCCAGCATTAACTCCAGTTGGATGAACTTGGGGCCACAGTGGACAGTCACTGGTATTGAGTCGTGGACTTTGCAGCAATCCCTCATACTGAGCAAGCATGAAGCGACAGTGGAGAGGAAAACTCCCCTTTAACAGGAAGAAACCTCCAGCAGAACCAGAACCAGTGTTAATGGCCATATGCCTCGACCCACTGGGGGTTAGAGAAGACAGAGCAGAGACACAGAAAGAGCAGATAAGCACTGATCCAGGGGGACTTTCAATGTGAAAGGAAAGTAAAAGGCAGCAGCAGCAACTTTAGTTGCTTCATCTAGGAGAGAAACACAACTAAGCAGAAAAATGAAAGTTTTTAAGTCTAGAGGATGAAAGAGAGCAGAGACAGTTAGGAGGGCTGAAAATAGGGCTAAACACAAAAAGACAGGGCCAAGAGAGTTGAGAGATTTTGTCAAATCCTTTCATGGGACAACAGTGAAGCTATGACACTCTACTGTTGTGGAAAATGTATTTGATACATGTAACTCTGGTATTGTCTAGAGGCAGCTTCATTTTCCCTGTGTGAAAGAGTTCATAGCTGGTTACAGATTTCCTATTCTGGTCTGTTCAACCAAGGACACAGAGAAGAATTGTTAGATAAGAACTGGATCATACCAGCTGTGTGCACTCCTATATCTCAGATGAAACTGCTCCCACTTCCCATATTAACACAGAACGTATAACTGTAGTGTGCTTTTTTCTCACCACTGTGTTTCCTGACTGCATTGGAGGCAGAGACAAAAACACTCCATGCCTTTGAATAAATTTGCAAAGACAAAGATGCATCTTTCTTTTATTTACTAAGTAGTGTTCTCTTCCTTTTTGATAAAGATAAAATCTACAACAATCAAATGTAAATTAGTCTGTGTTCAGCATGTATAACAGTGTACATTCTCCGTCCCCTCAAAATGAAGCAACACACATCCATTAATGTCTGAAACGCTGGCAAGAAAATTGCGTACATCCCTAAATTAAAATGTCCAAATTGGGCCTGAAATGTGAATATTTTGTGTGGTCATGATTATTTTCCAGTGCTGCCTTAACCCTGGCCTCACACTGACTACGGTGTGGATTATTGTGCTGATCCAGTGTGGGCTTGCTGCAAACGGACACTCACAGTGCTCCTGGGGAAACAGTGGCCAGCTGCGGTTCTGGCTGAGGAAAGGACACAAACCTTGCGAGAACAAACCTTCCCGTGGTCCTCTCTATTGTTTTCCCTCATAGATGATTAAAAAACAGCTATGGTTTTTGTTTTTAGGAAAAAACCCATTAAATATCCTATTTCATCGTGTTTCTGTGTTGCAATTTTTGTCTACACTAGTCTAGTTAGTGCAAGTTGGTGTGGTGATTTTATTCTAAAATTTACCAGAACATTCTCCTGTCTAGCACCCAACTTTTCTTGTTTGGGTCTTTTCTGGACTTTTTTCCAGGGTATGTCGTAATATTTGGCCAAACTTCCTTCTTGACGATTTTCTGCAGTGCCGCACGGCCTCGGTAACCAGACCCGGACATTAGGAGGGGAGCAACTGGACTGAGATATGCAGGGGGAATTTTTCTGCATTTAAAGGCAATACAGTAAAGAACAAACAAACAATGACAAGAGGATGGGTGGGGGGTGGGGGGGGGTACAGGCCTTAAAACATAGAACCATACTGTAAATGAGCCAAAGTAATCCTCAAACCTGGACTATGTGTCTGCAAAATCATTTTCTGTCCCTTCTTTGTGATGAACGTCCTACTTGAAATCTTGGACAAGCAATGCCCGCTGCATGAGACATTGGTTGCCAAAACAACAAACCACACGTTTTATTTTCAAGGGTGGAATTGTTTATTTGGTGTTTATTGAACGTACAGGAGAAGTAACAAACCAGATAATCAATGCCACTACTGTCCTGCTGCAGCCGCACTGCACCAGCCCCTATTGTTTTCGCATCAACTTCAAGTTTAAAAGGCCTAGATAGTTTATTTTCCTCTGACTGAAGATGTTTTTTAGAATGTTAGGGAATTTAAGCTTTAATCCTTTTCAGTCATTAGTGCAACCACTGAGGCATTCTTCATTATTAAATGCACTTCCTCTTGCAGTGCTTCTCCTCTTCTCTGCTCTTCTTCTAGAGGTCCTCTATGGATTGACAGTAATATGAACCAGTTGTGACAATAATCAATACTCCCTGGGCGAGGTCCAAACATTGCTTCTGATTCACGTGGACACGGATGCCTTCTGATGCTGCAGGTCAGAGTTTAATCTGATTGAGGAAGGTAAAGGAGAGGGAGATGAAGGTGATAAGAACTGACTGTATCTGCTCCAAATCTAAAGAATGAACAATACAAAGCCCCACCACCAGAATATCAAACCCAAAACATACAAGCAGAAACGCTGATAAATGACTAGATATTTATCTTTAACAGTTCTTATTTTCACAGTCAAACAGTCAATGTCAATCTTTGCTGAAAACATTTGAACAACTTCTATCATTTTGTTTTTTGGAAAGGAGCAGATTGCCTCTTAATTTGGCGGTCTTTAAATGTCCCAAACCTCACCTATGGTCATTAGATATCCATATTGACTGAAAGGATAACACAAGTGGCTGAAATCATCGTCCTCAGCAGGATTCAGCCTAAAGGGTAAAATGTCATCCAGGTGAAGCTCAGAATGGAGTCCCTGCTCATTTGATTCAAAGAGGTTAATTAAGTCAGTCAGTCTTTCCAGGACCCAGTATAAGGAGCTGCTGCCCCGCGTCGGGGGATGGATCACCCTCCAGGACACAAACTACTGGTGTCTTCAGTCAGTAAATATATCATTGCTCAACAAGAATACAGCCTAATTGTTCTGTCTAAATATGTAACATATAAAAAAATATTTTTGTGCTTGAATAAATGGTCGAAGAGGACCCTTTAGATGAAATTTCACTTCGCTCTACCAGCGAATCCATCGCTCCTTGCAGCTACGCTTCGCTCTAGTCGCTCAATTCTTGCCGTTCGCATCGCACACTGCAAAAATAGACCTAAAAATAAGACATTTTTTTCTTGAAATTAAAGTATTTTTCCTTAATTTGGGCAGGTATATAGAACTATTTGCCAATGGAATAAGATTTTTGCACTTAAAATAGGAACAATTCATCTCCATCGTCTTATTTCAAGTGCAGTTTATCTAAATATCTTATTTTAGGGGTAAAAATACTCATTCCATTATTTACCTGCTCAAATCAAGGGCAAATACATTCATTTCAAGAAAATTTTACTTATTTTTAGTTCTCTTTTTGCAGTGCAGACCGTTAATTTACTCTTGAACATGCCTTTACATCGGGATAATATGTAAATCACTCGCTCCATTTGCCTTGTTCATGTTCAATGTGAACATACTTACATACGTAAGTATGTTCACATTGAACATACTGTACCTTTACACTCTGGCCACAAGATATAGATGGATGGTGATTTTAGTAAGTTGGCCCAGCAGAGTTTTCTGATCTGAAGAAAGAGTTTTATATCCAGTATTAGAGTTGATGAGATCTACAATGGATTGCTAACTGATTCCATGCGAGGAATACTGAGAAAATTTAGCTGACAATGAACTAGAGAGATAGCATGAGGACAGTTTCTCTACAATTTTCTTTGCAGTAGAGCTGCTGGCCGTGGTTTGTGTGCATCTTGATCTAGACTGAAGTCAACATTAGGAGGACGGACCATAAGGTCCTCAGGTAGTTAAAGTTTCATCAGTTCCTAAAGGATCTTGATAACCTTCATCCAAAAGTCATGAATCCTGGATATCCCTTGCCACATGCAGAAACGAGCCTTTGGAGTTTTGGAAGGCAGATGAACAGCAGTCAGAACCTGCCTTTAACAGAAAGTGGTTGCCAATGATCATAGAAGTGATCATTTGATGCCCACCATGTTATTCACTGCAGGTTGAAAGTGATGCTGATCAGATGCTCAAACAGCCTGAGGCTCAGCTGGTTGAAACTTTTCTAACATTGGTCCCAAAAACACTGAATCATAAATGACTGCTTCACAGTTTGCTTTGATTCTTGCATCAACTTTTTCATGCAACTTATTTGAAACAGGCCTACAGTCAGAACTGAATATATCAGTCAGAACTGAATATATCAGCTCCATTTATATCAGAGGAACATATTTCCTACGTCTTCAGATGTAATAATACATCCTCAGGAATATTTTTTGTTGTTGAACAGTTTTGGTGCAGGCTTTAGAATTTATGAGAAATAAAAAGATTAGAAACTCTGCCTTTGTTCTGATATAGATGTTGATTTTCTAAATATTCTTTATTTGGATTTCTGATAGAATGTGAACATTTGAAATGACATCCTTGTTATTTTGAATGTGATTTGTTCAACTCAAACTTAATGGTGTCACCTTTAGGAAAGATTTAATTGGTCACTTGAGGAGAGTGTATCACTAAAATATTGCAGACATAAATCTTCACACTGATGCTTTTTTCTGCTTCTTTGAAACAGTCTTTTTAAGAACTGTGCATCTGCTGCTGTCACATAGCAAACCACTCTCATCAGGACGCAAATACATTTCTGCTAAACAAAACTGATCACTTGGAAAAATTGTGCTGATTTGCAGTGACCTCTGTCATCTCATTAAAAATAAAAATAACAGAACTCAAAGAACCTCCATCATATATATATATATATATATATATATATATATATATATATATATATATATATATATATATATATATATATATAGATAGATAGATAGATAGATAGATAGATAGATAGATAGATAGATAGATAGATAGATAGATTACCCTACTCAGATTTACATGTCTTTAATCCGAGTATACTATTTTCACTAACTGTTCAGGATTTCTTTTAATTTTCCTTTACGGAATAATCTCTTATTCGATTTTTGTTTCTATATTTGTCCTCTATGTGTATCTGCAAACCTTCATTTGCCTGCTGCTTGTCTGCAGGTAAACCTGAATTTCCCCACTGATGGAAAATAAAGGTTATTTCTAAAATTTTCTTTATAATCTGACAGAATGTCATTTTGCCCTTGATGAAATTTCAAAGTCACAGAACAGCAGATTTATTAGGGTCAGTGTTTCAGAAGGTATTTTAGGCCATACACCAAGATGTTGCACAACAAAAGTAAATATGTCCAGAAATGAATAAAAAACATCATTTACAGAGAACATTTTTACTTTATAAGATAAAATACATTGGGAAATGAAACGTGTTTACAGGTTTTTGCAGATATCCACTCACATTTTTGCCAGCAACGTCTGATTTGATTCTTGCTCTTTTTCCATATTTTTTGTTGCATGCATCTCTTTTTACCACTTTACATCTTAAAAATGTTCCCAATGTACAATATTTCAATTAATGGCACTTCTGCAAATGTCCACTAGATGGTGGTGCAGGTCAAACATTCAGCCACCACCATGAAGCAAGAGTTTTACTGTAGATGAGATGGTAAAAACAAATTCTAATGAAAATAACAGATCTTCCCGTAGGTTACAATTTTTTCTACATTTATGTCATATGTGAAGAAATGAAAATGTTACAGAGTAAAAGTAAATAAACAGTGTGAAGATTTTAAATAGAATTAAAAGCTTCTATATTGTTGGAAGTATTTACTTGCACATGAACAATGTTTTTTAATCCTTCATAGTAATTTTTCAATGTTCTGCATCCTTTGTGGTGATAGCCTGTTCCTTTGGACGTATAGAGTTAAATACACACTAATAAATAGTGATTATACTATATATTGGGTCAGTAAAGTAGACTCGTGCTTGAACAATACTTACACATTCTCTGCACAATCTGCATATTAGGGTTATCGATAAGCAATAAGTTTAAGTCATTAAATATAAATTATATAAAGTATATACTGTATTATGTATATTTGCAAAAGGTCTATTCCTTGAGTTTCTTCAACTCCAGAGATGACGCCACTTGTAATAATGGAGACTTACCACTGGGTGGAGCTGGAGTATAATGTTTATGTGTCCATCGCTCATTTATGTCGGCTATGTACCTATTCAGTTTGAAAGAATGAAAACATGTAGAAGGTGGTTCATATTTTTGATCTGAAGGCCTTTCCTGTTAATGACCTGGTTGCACCATGAGTAGATCAGGTTTGCACCATCAAACTTCTGTTTTTCAGAGACACCTTTCAACCATTTGCACAAAATTACTTCTTAATGAGGAATTACTAAGCTTGATGCTTACAGCGACCCAGTGATGCTCTAACTCTAGCTGTTGTACCATCCTGTAAGGCCAGTTAGACATATAAAGATGTTCCTTGCCTTTTGTGGCTGCCAGCCATACTTGAGTTCAGCCTCACAAGAGCTGAAACGCGGTTGGGTGTCCCTCGATGTCTAATCAACACAGCCCTGTTTGGTCAGGAAGAACTCCAACTGTTCTTTTCAAGGCCTCTCCGAGGAGCTCAAACCCACTAAAGTGAGACTTGAGATGATGTTACCAGAATCAAAGGACATTTTCATCAAAGCTGCTGCACCATCTCTGACAGGAGGGCAAAAAATGGACACAGTCCATGCAGCGGGCAGAAAATTAAAGCCCACTATGAACCCCAAGCAACCAGGCACCTCCGTCCTGCCCCCGGTGCTTGACTCAAGTAACACTCATTCTCACTGGGTGTAAGGTAAGAGGTAACAAACACGCAACGAAAGATGCATCCCGATGTCACGCAGTTTACATGAGTAACGCATCTTTAACAGGTTGTTTCATTTCTAGCTATCATGCTCAGTGCTATCAAACTAAATGTAACATTTAGGGATGAAAATGTGAAATGTTCTCACCTAAATGCCTAAATTAACATGGCAGAACTTTCTCTGGAAGCGACTCAGTCTGCTGTATGTAGACATCTGGCGTTAATGTTGGTTAACTAACAATTAATTCCTGTATACTGAATGGTTGTGATCTACATTAGAATGTGAAATTCTTCACAATCGTGCATCAGAGGAACAGAATATGTATGGAAGTGTAATAATCTAATGAAGCATCCATATTTTAATTCTGCAAATCTGTTTTTATATTTGTATTGCATATCTATTCTACAAACATTTCAAAAGATTATTCGTGTCTTTCCGACTATACGCTTTCAGACAGTATTTTATTTTAGTGTTAACCCAAATGAAAGGCCAGTCAAGGTTCACACCATAAATCTATCAAGCTTCCTATACTTGTGAATCTCTTCTTCTAGCTCTGTATAACTGTTAATTAGGCATGTTTTTATCTAGGCTGTTAATACGAAAAATAGTGAAAAATGAACTGACAACTACATTTCTTTTCTTGTGCCGATTGAATCAGAGGTTTGCTGTTTAGTCTTCACTCTAACAGTACTGTTTTTAATCCTGGTTTCATGATGGCATCACTTTGGGATTTTAGATTACATGGAACTAAACTTTTCTCTTTTTATGTGTAAAATACAAGATATGGTAAAGACAGCCTTAAATGCTGCTAGCACAGTTTTTGTTGAATAGCCGCTGTTTTTCTTAGAGCTGCTGTAGCAGATATTTATCCCCTTAAAGGGTTTCTGTTGTTTTGACTTTTTTTTAGCAATATTAAATATGATGGATTTTTAAGCACATTTGGATATCAATGGTAAAGTGAGTAAATAGAAAATGCAGTTTTCAAATTGGATTTGTTAAGTTTATGAAAAGACGTGCAAAGTGGCATAAAGTGGTGCACATAAAACCCCTTCACCTCCTCCCATAAGAAGAGAAAATGATCAATGGCGTTTCCTCTTCCACAGCAAGGCTAAAACTGACAGTAAATGTGCAGAAACCTCCTGCAGAAACCTGTACGCAGAGTACACAGAGCTTTATGCTGTACTTCAAACTGATAAATAACAAAACAACACATAAAGCCAATCTAGAAAACTAATTAAATGGAAACAAAACAAATGGAACAATATGTACAGATGCAATACGAATATTTGTACATATAACTACATATATTATATACATATATCTACAAAATGTGATTCCTCTCCAGTTCAGCCTCATTGATGGTACAGTATGTGTCCTCTGTTCTACATTTCCTTGTTCCATTTCCTACATTTCCTTCCAGTTCAAAATTGTTTTCTTTGTTTTGTCCACATTTAAAAGTTTGACCCTACCATCCCTCCACGACCCTGTCATGTGATTAAAGTCAGACAGTGTGGGCATTTGTCTTAGTAACTGCCATCTATTTATATAGATTCTTGCAACTAATGTATCATTTTTAATACCCAAATGTAATTTGGAAGTCCAGTTAGACTACTATGTGAAACATCAATAAAGATCTCAGTAGTCAGTAATAGTAATAGTAATAATAGTTGGTAAAAAGTTTTGATTAGTAGACTTTGTAAGTACAGAAAATAGACAGCCGCATGGTATCTCCAAACTATTAACTTTTAAATTTTGTGCAACCAAATCCTGTTATTGTTAAACCAATAGATTACCTTCTCAGACTAGTGATATCCTACACCTTAGCTCAAAGACACGTCTTTCAGATCAGTGCAAACCCGAAACGCTGATTTCCCCCCTCCAGGCTGTCTGGTCTGTGTTCAGAGGCTGAGGTTCTTGCCTCCCGCCCAGCTCCCTTGAGGTTAATTATGCCCACTTTACCAGCTGCGACTGACCTTCCATGTGCCTGAAAAGCAAAGACAAGTACATGATCTGGCATGGCGGCTGTTATTGCTAACAGCTTTTCCTTCCAAGCGGTCAGTGTTGACACATGATTTATTGCTGCTGTGTCAGGGATTGCTAATTAAAGTGACTGACAGTGCACTACCTAGATGTTCCGCTGGTAATGGACCTTCTCTAGGTGTCCACTTGTTTTTTATTAAAGTGTCCACTTTCCACCAATCTCTTGCCAGTTAAATAATGGACGACTATTTCCTGCATATATTCTTCCCACTCTTGTTTTTCTCCCATCTCATTCTGGATAAATTAAACTGACCAAGCACAAGTGAAGGTTAGCCTTTAAAGCTAAGATGGATTTGATTCTCTATATGTCTGTCTAAATCTTTCCTTCAGTAGTTTAGGTGAACCCACAGTGCAGCCAGAAGCTTGAATTCACTCATCAACATCTTGCATGGAGCTCATATTAAAGGACTTATAAGTAATACTGACACCTTGTGGCTTGAATCGGTACAACAGCTTATCAGTCACAACAATCTAATATGCCGTTTTAAACGGTGTGTTGCTGTTGTGAATTTTTACTTCCACAGAACAGGTCTATGATGTTTTATTCTGTTCTCTTTCTGGTCCGCTTCTCTTACTGGCTTCCATGTTAGCAGGCTGCAGCTCTTTTACCAATATAATACTAAGATAAAAAGATTTTATTTATTCATTTTACAGTAATAGCTACCTGTATATCATGCTCACAGTTCTGCCTATAGTAATAGCCATCTGTACATATAGTCATAGTACATGTAACCTCTGTTATAATAACAATCATCTGTATATTTTGCTATTGTACATATCTGTAAAACTCTATTTATAGTAATATCCACCTGTATATTATATTCAGTACATATCCAGCTATAAATGTAGTTCACAATACTAGTTATCTATATATTATACTCATAGGACAAATCTATCAGTAAAATTCTGTTTATAATAGTATTCATCTCTATATTTATTCAGTAAAAACCCATGTCCTGTACTTATGGAACCATTGTTTATCCTGCACTTGCTGCTATTGCACTTCTGGTGAGACCTAAACTGCATTTCGTTGCCTTGTACCTGTACCTGTGTAATGACAATAAAGTTGAATCTAATCTAATCTTATTTAATAAAATACCAAATGCTGCGCTGTGTGTTGGTAATCCTGGGAAATATCATATGATTGGCTCAGGAACCAGGAAGTAAACATGGGCTACACTCTAAACCAAAGTAGTTCTGGACCGTACCACTAGGTTTGAAAGGAGAAAACGTGACTGAGGAGAGGGCCGATAGTTTATAGAGAATGTTACTAACATCCCAGGTGATAAATGAGAATGATTTAGGTTGATTTTTACAGTAAATATCTTACTTTAAGTTTGGACTTTTCACAATTTGTTTGAGCATTTATTTCTACAATAAGAAACTTGGTGATTTATATTAAAAAAAAACATGAATTGGATGCAAACCTTTACATTTATTGTGAAGTTAATCTCAGAATCAAAATGAAACACGGACAGGATGCACACAACCTGTAGGTGTTCTCTACTCTGTAGCTCTGAGCCTCAAAGATAATTTGTTTCTGTCAACATTTATCTGAACATGGCGGTCTGGCCAACAGGGATCAAGATTAACCCGAGGCAGCGACAGAGTGACGCTTCACCTCCACCAAGGGGGTCTGAAGCCAACCCCACAACCCCCCCCCCTTTCATAACCAATCATTGTAATTTTTTTCACATCATCCACTGAATAAAAAATGTATGCACTGTATGATTATTGCCTCCTCTTTGGTGTTGCGCCTTGGTGAATGAAGCAGGTTGAACGGAGATGGGTCCTTGTAGAACCGAACCCTGAGTCCTCTATAAATTCTCAAAGGGAAGAAGTAGTTTGGTGAGCTGATTCCTCACATAAAAGAACAAGCAGAGTTTTTATTAAACTCAACAATCTCCACTCAGAAAAATACATTCTTCTCATAAGAGATTGCAACAGCTTCAGACAGCGCTCACTGCATTGAAACATGTTGTGAATGTAAACCATGAAAAGCTTAGTTTAAAGAAAAAAAATTCTCACTCTCTTTTGATCAGGGAGACAAAGGTACAATAACCACCGTAGTTCAACGTTCATCTCTTTAAAAACAGATATGAAATGATTTAAACAACAATTAAAACACTAAAACACATTTTACTTGCAACAAAATATGTCTTTTGAAGACCTGAAACAGTGTTGTATGGATTATTTAAATGATGGATATTGATGAAGGAGTTGTTAGAGGAATTTAAGCAATAAAACAGGTAAGAGACACCTATTCTAAAGGTTCCTCCGTCTTTATTATGTAAGTGCCTGCTTTTTTCTGTCTTGGAGGAAATATCTTGTGGTTTCTTATGAACAAGACTAATTAGGACTAAAATTGTGCATTTCTTGTCAGGAAGTGAATTTATTTTGGAGCAACAGAAGGTCAGGTCATCTAGAGATAAACAAATTAGGGTAAGAAGAGTGTCAGATGAAAAGATGCAGCTATCAGGCTGAAAACCTTCTGCAGAAGATGTGCTGTCTCCATGAATGCTCTGAATAACCAGCATTTTTCATAAACAGATTGGGTTTTTTCCCCTAATGATACAACATGTGGCTGTATTATAATAGATTATTGAACCCTTTTAAAATACAGATTAGGGAAGCACTGACAACATTTCTACACATATTTTTTGGCTATTACAGACCTTGACATCATTGATTTCAGATATGCTGCAGGACTCTCATCACCACTTCAGGATTCTGATACAACAGTAATGCAATGTTAGTGGAAAAGAAATTAAGCACGGATGCAAAACTGCCATAATGTTGTTTTTGGAGGAAGGACCGAAGCGCAGCCAAGAGCTCACGGGATCGGACGATCTATTGAGAATAATTAACAAGACAGACAGGCAGGTGAAACAAGGACCAGGAACATGACTAGGAGGGAACCAGAGCACGGGGTAGCACAACAGAGGACCTGACAATAAGAGTGAATAAACTGGCAGAATAAATAGAGGAGGAGACAGAGAGGAAGGCAGGTGGAGCAATTAGCACAGGTGAAAGGCTTAATGGTGATTAAGCTGAGGGAGCGAGAGTAATGATCTGACACAGACAAGAGGAGAGCAGAAGCTAACAGGAAAACATGGAGAAAGAAAAGAAAAGGATGAAATTTGTATCCACATATATAGTACATAGAATTCAAAACTAATACATTCATAAATTCTGTGTAATAAAGTGGAATATGACGTATTAACAACTCAACATCCAATGTGTTACCAGGCACTACACTTTCTACCCATGGAATCAGCTGAGGGAATGAATCATTACCTTTTAAAGTCTGCAACAGCGCATAAATAAGCATCTACATCAATTCTCGACTTTGTGATGGTGTGCTTGAACCGATTTCTCTGTGACAAAGTTATATTGTTTTTGGAGTTTAAGTGTCTCATTGTTGTCCGGACCTGAAATATTCTTCTCTGTCTCTTTGATCCCCCCTGAGCCTGCTTCGTTTGTGGATGAAACAAGGATGATTAGGACCTGACGCAAATACAGCTGAGCTGTGGATTCCTCCCACCTGCTGGACTGGATGTCTGTTAATTGTGTCTGCATATATTTAGTCACTTCTGGAGTGTGAATCTGGTGCACAAATAAAATGAATAGTATGTGAAAGCGTTGTAAGAAATGGAGGAGGTTGCTAAAAGAAGCTCATTATACTTAGAGTACTTGGATAAATGGGACAGAGAATTAAAAACGAAGGATTCATTTTCTTTTTTAGAAACTATGAACTCACAATACTCAGGAAGATAGTATCAGTGGTCCGCTGAGATCCACTGGATCTCAGTGGTCACTTCGTTCTTATTGGGTCAATATGTCAGAGAAGTACTTAAAAGAAAAGTCATTTAAGGCTTTGAAGGTAGACAGATTTAAAAATCAATACGACATCTAACAATAGACATTTTAAAGAGGCAAGCAAAGGGTAGGTAGATGTGTTGTGACTTTTTGTCCAAGTAATGAGTCTCGCTGCTGTGTTTTTAACCATATAGAGACGGCAGTAGCATTTCTGACCAATAACTGAATATAACGCATTACAGCAGTCAAAAAGAGAGCAGACAATGAAACATTAGTCTTTTTGCAGATTTCTTAGTCAGGGTTTTTTCCTTTAAGATGCAATTTGTCTTATATGCACCAAAACTGACATGAAAATGAAATGTTATTTCTGGATTCTGGATTTATTATTTGATAGGCTGCCTGGACTGAGACAGAAAGAAAGAAATCCTGAACTTATGGTGAACTATTATGGTTATTAACAATGCTAAGAAAAGCTGTTGGAGGTTCAAATCCTGTGTGCGAGCGTTACCTCTGGAAAAATATCCCATCATCCTATTGTTGGGCGTATAAAGTCCGGAAGTGGCATTTAAATGCTGACAAACAAACAAATCTAGGATTGTCACCTGTGGTGTGCTTTAAGTTAGTTTCTTTAAATAAAGCCCAGTTCACAGGAAATGACCTTGTAAGGTTCTTTACAAGACAGGCGTGACTGAACATCTTTTACATTTGATGCAGTTTGCTTACAGGCCTTGCAGAGGAGCTGAGGACGCAGCCGTTACTCTGCTAAACCTACATTTTGTTTAAGGAAACTCTGCCATTTGAATATAGACCAAACCACAATGACCCTCTTTCATTCAAATCTGTTTTATCCCCTGCTATAGCGTCATGGTTTGGTCATACAACTGTAAAGGAGAGAAAGTCCCTCCAGCAGATAAAGTGTAGTCCAGACTGATTGGAGAGTCCCAACAATCAGTCTCATCCCTGTACAGCAGGCAGCTCCTGCAGATAGCCACTTCTGCAGCAACAGCTCCTTTCCTTCTTGGTCCCAAAATGTAGAAGAAGACGTTTTAAAATTATTTTCTTCCTACCCCTGTTAATGAAATGCACAACCTGAAATGACAAAGACACTCCTAACGGACTGCATATTTATATTGATCACCTTCCTCCCGAGTCCTTTGAGTCGCTTTGTTGAGCACTGCTATTTCTTTTGCTGTTGGTTATATTGAGATCTGTTTTGTCTTTCCCAGCGTGTGTGGGGATGTATTTTTAACCACTGCAAAACAAATCTACCTACAGGTGCAAATAAAGGAACGTCGAACCTTGGAAAGTCGTGAAATGCATCTGATCAAATAATGCCAGTTGGTTAAAAAAAAAAAAAAAAAAAAAAAAAAAAAAACATGAATCAGCCTAAGGAAGCTCAGCCGACTGCATTGAGGGATTGACTTTTCAACAATCCCTCAACCTGGACGAGCGTGTGGTGACTGTTGTGAGGAACCAAAGACATTTAACAGAAACAAGGTTGAGAGGACAGGAAGCGGACGGAGAAGAAACCCAGAAGCTCTGAGTCAGCATTACTTTATATACAAAAGAAAATCAGAGTACACATAGTAAATGGCAGCAATAGTTCTGTCAATTGCTTTGTCCACTACAGAGCCCCAGCTAAACACTGGAGTAGCACAGGTTATTTGGTGTAATCCAGATATTTGTAATAATTGCGGTTTTCTATCCTGCCCACTATTCATAGATTCAGTGTGAAATCTGTCAATATTTAACTGGATTTGAGTTTTTAAAAGTAGGGTGGTAACCAGGGAAGTTCAGGTCTGGCTGCTGTGGTTTCTAGATGCCTCAAATCTTCAACTGAATGGCTTTTCTTGGGTTTAGAAATTGGAAGAAACAAACTGCCAGGTCCTTATTTGATGGTGAGCGACCCACTAGGCCTCTGGCCCAAGAAGCCTGGAGGCTGAAGCTGGATCTCCATCTACGTGGTAGGAGGCCTTGTAGTCTGTCCCCACTACGTCTAAACGACTCTGTTCCACATTTAAATCTGTCAAAGACTGGTTGGATTGCTCATAGGTTAAACAGAACTGGATCTTTATCGGTATATGGACATTTTTGAAAAAAATTTGACCATCAACTTCAATCATAAATATTTGTGGTTAATATATAATTCAACCATTTAATTGATGATGAAAGTTTTTTTCTGTATGTAATGTAAAGAGGTTTTTTCCTCTCCACCTTCTGGACCATTTTTCTGTGTTAAATACAACCCCGATCCTCCGTGAGTCATATCTTTAAGTCTTCTAATAAATAGCGCCTTACTTTAAATGTTTATCACCTCATTTTAACATGACTGCAGCATCATAAATGCTACAACTTTCTCTTGGAAGACAAAATGTACACAAAGTTAAGGGCTGCAGTAACTCGTCTCTCCCGCCTGAATCAAGCCTTGGAAAATCTAAGCTCCATCCTAAGCTAGAAAGTTTAAAACTGCATCACAGGGCGGGTATAATGATGAACTAATAACATAAGAGTCAGCTGTGACTTAGAATGCCAGAAGCAACCAAATTAAGAGGGTTGGACCATAAATCTAAACGTAAAATTAAGCAATCTCCTCTTAGAACGTTAGCTTAATCAAAGTCATCAATGTACAACAAACAGAGAAGCTGCTGAATTTTATCAGAACTCTCTAGATAATGTCTTCCAGAGCTGCATGAGAGAAGGAAAGTTTTCATTTTGGTACCAAAGACAAGTCAGACTTCTTCGACAGCGCATGGATGAAATGTTTAAAGCTGTCTGAAAAAAGAAACAAAAGTCAATGAATTAGTTGAAAAGTATGATAAAATGTCTTCAAACTACTTGCTCAGGTAGTCTGGAAGAGTAAATAAAAAAGGAGTTGGTCATTCAGGAGACTCTCTGCTTAGCAATAAAAGCATTTTTTAAATAAGAAAAAGGATAGAATCAAGAATGAGAGTTTAAATTCAGCAGACGACTGAGGCTGGATTTGATCATAATTTAATGTTCACAATCGTTACCATTAGCATTGTGGTTGTTTCTTGACTTCAGCGCTAAGAAGTTATAAAACAAATTCTTTGGTGGAATGCATGTGGAATATCAGAAACTTAGGCTTTCAAGTGATTCTCTTATTAGAAGTCAGAGCAATCCTCGCTGCACTGGACAACATACACAGCCCCCCCCCCCCCCCCCCCCCCCCAGCTTTGGTTTGGACCCAAGGACAGAACACCCAAACCAAAGCTGCCCAGTGCACTGAGGATTGCTCAGACTTCTACAAAACAGAAACTAAGCAACAACTGTATAAACAGCTGGCAGAGAACAGGAGGCCCTGGAGCAAGATTCAGCGTTTGCCTCTTCCAGAGCAAAGAGCACACTTCTGATGACGAAGATAGACAGACGGTTTGAAGGAGAGGTGAAGGAAGCCATCTTCATCAAAACATGGAAACTGACACTGGATGCGTTTAACTTTTAGGTCTGACGCTAATATGAACATTTAAGAACACGCCAGTGGGATGCTGATTTAGATGCTATAAATATATTAAAAAATATATTTATTTCTAAAATATAATGAATCTGGCAGCCCTGTTTTGGCTGGCAAAAATAAAAGCTAGGAGCTTAAAGGCTGTTATTTTATTGAAATATGCTAATTTAGTTGATGAGTAAAATTTTAAATAGACCATGTCTTGGTTCCTATTAATTTAATACGTCAATATTGACATACACTGTACCCCCCTCTTAAACTTCCATCCTGTTGACTGTGATTTTCCTTTTTTCTCAATTAAATAAAAAAAAAATTTCTACCATACGTCTAAAATGTCTTTATTTTAAGCTCATGCATATTTGGGTCATGCAGCAGCACAGCGATCCAAAGTATACAAGGAATCCCATCTCTAGATAATTTTTTTGTGGGGGAAAAACAGAAGTTTTTGGATTGGCCTAGTCAAAGCCTGACCTTCAATCCCATAAAGATGCTGTAGCATGACCACAAACAGGCTGTTCCTGCTGAAAACCTAAAAGCTGAATTCAGTGGGATAAAGTTTCTCCACAGTGATGTTAAAGCCTCATTACCGGCTATCACTGCGACCAATGATAAAATCTGGTTTAGGAGCCACTTACCTTTAAGCACAGGGTTCCAGGTTGGTTTGAGTAGAGTTTTCCCTTTATTAGATTAAATAATCATCCAAAAACAGACGTTACTGTTTACCCAGGTTATATTTGTTCATTCTAAATTGATTTAAGTGAGACAAAAAAGCTGATTGGTAATGGGGCAAAAACTGTTTCCAAAGGCCTGTAGCAGTTTTGAAGTTTTAAAGAAGGGGAATCGTGACCAACAAGGCTGGAAGTGGACAGACGTTAAATGGTGAATAGGATAAATTCAGACACGGTGAGAGAGGTAAAACATATCTGCACAGCTCGGTCTTAGAGAACTGCAGCTATAAGTTTCAAAATCTCCATTTAAAAGTCTCCATCACAGCTGTTTTTTTAGAACTTGAGCTCACGTCTTTACCATCGCTGCTAATTATCTGTATGCTACGCGGTTTTTGAGTTTTCCAGGGGGGAATTTTATGAAAACATGAAACATTCATGAAATATAGTTCATGAAATATAGTTCTTCCCCCCCGCGTAAGTTTCAAACATGAATTATTGCAACCAGGTTTTACTTATCTTCTGCATAGCTTCTCCACCTTTTCACATCTCTCCTTAACCAAGTTTGTTCTAAGGACTCCTTTTTTTTATTCATATTTTTATGGGATTCTCTCCCCCCCCCCCCCCCTTCAAAGCCAAAAACCATTACAGTAAACAAGCTGCATTCCCAGCTGACTTGAAAGTACTAGTATGATGACTTGTATTTATTTACCGTAAAAAATCATTAAGCTTTTGATTTTGGCTATACTCTGCCGGGTGTCCTTGTGTCTCTGTATGCTAAGGCACAAATCATATCTGATTTATTGCATCAGTGCGGCTCATAACATTCCCCCCGTGTTGCACCAACATCTACTCACATTTCTCCCCCAGTCCCACTGCGAGCAGGGAGAGCTTTTTATTGGGCTTCTTACTGGCCTAAAATGTATAAGGAGGAGAAAACAAATACAGCAACAGAAACATGTCGAGTGGTGCTCCGGACAGAGTTTACTCTTCCACCTTTGGCTCTTTGGGGGTTGTTTTCTCACTGAGGTCAAGGTCAAAGGTAAAATCTGTAGAATTGGTCATTTAAACTAAAAACAAAGTTTTGGAAATGCACATGCTAAGTTTGTAATCAGCCACCTGAAAAAGAAAATGTAAAATATATTATTATTGTATTAATATTTTATTGTAGTAGTATCATATCTAAATGGAAAAAAGGTAAACACAACCTTTAAATTGGGTACAAAAATCTCCTGTTTACACAATCAGAAGTGTCCCATTCCTTCTTACCTCTGCTGGTAAGTCTTTCTGTAACCTCCTTCTAAACAATAATCTCGTAACATTTCACAGGGTTGGACTGTTCCTCTTTGCACAAGCTCACCACATCGTTTTGGATCCTCTCAATGGATTGATTTTGTTTCTGGTGAATGAAAGTTACGACTGTCACTACGATTCTATAAATCCTGGATGACCCCTGAGGCGGTGCTTTAGGCACAGGACGATCATCCTTGTGCATGCACAGGTCGAGTTTTAACGTCAGAAAGTCACGTGTCCCCCCAGAGGTGCTGATAAATTTACATAGTCCCACCACACTGGTAGTTCAGTCCCTCAATCTTCTTGTGAGGCACGATCATTCTGAGGGGCTAAATGCTCTGGGGGTCATCCATGATTCCTAGAACCGTAGTTAGAGTTTTAACTTCATTTTATTTCATCTCTACTGACACCCAGAGGCAGAGCTTTAAGCCAGTGCTTCTCAAACAGGGCAAGAACAGCCTTGCCTTTATTTGTACAGAAAATACAGGCCTTCTCGATGTGACAACAGCGCCCCCTGCTGTTTGGTCTGTACCGATGGTCAGTGGTACGATGAATAGTGTCCACTCCTAAAAAAGTACAAAACGTATGGTAACTGAAGTTTTTTCTTTTATATTAATTACTTATTATTACGTTTCCTTCTTCAAAGGAGCCAGAACAGAAAACATTTCAGAACCACTGGAAAGCTTTAGAGGTTTTTCCTTAAGCCCCCATCAGAACTAGCAATAACAAAAGTTATAAGTACTTCAGAGGATGTTTGCTGTATAGTTATTGAATTCTGAAATCTTGAGAGAGGTGTCTTAAAGAAACGCTATCCAGACTCACACAGCAGTGCCCTGTTTCCTATATATGGTATTTTTCCGGTAATTTGTTCCTATCTTTGTAAATGCAGTCAAAACATGAAAGTTCCTGCAGTCAAAAGTCTGAGTTTTTGCACATTTTTGTGCTCTAATAGTAATGTTATATAGTTTAAATAATAGTATGATGCCACATAACTGGGCATTTTTGTCTCGTAGCCCCTCAGAATGAGAAGGAAGATACAGCAGCAAGTACCATGAGCGCACAAGTCCTGAGTGGGCTGGTAGGATTTCTCATTAAGTGAATATTAGAATTAATATAATAAAGAGTATGGTGCTGTTCTGGATGAATAGTGCCCTGAGATGTTAGATGATTCAGCTCTACAGCCTTGAAACTGACCTGGATTTATCACATGGCTTTGCAAAAAGGGCTGATTGCATTTGTGCTGAGAATTATGACCATTTTCATAATTAGATTTAGTGTCAGAAGCAGAGCCGGTGGTGATGAGGGGATTGCTCCTGGTAGTCTGGAAGAGTATGGTGAGCTGTTGGAACAAACAAGCGTTCGCTACAATATAACTGCTTCCTATACCCAAATAATATCAGTGACCCGTTTTATATTTTTATGATGAAATATAGTAAATACACAAAACCCACAAGTCAAAGGGAATAGGATGAAATAAGAAATAAATCTGCATATTATTTTAAGTGAGCCAGTCTGAGGCATGATTACTGCTTCTTTTTGCTGTTTACTTTGTTAGTTTTCTTGAACAAGCTTAATCATAATCGTTGTTCTGACTGTAGATGTTTAGGTAAGCAGCTATTTTCCTGTTTGATTTTAAAAAAATCACATACTTCTGCCTACATCAAAAGAAATTTTCTCCTGTTTTTCCTGCTTTGAAAAGACAAAGGGCTCTCTAGGTCAGATCACATTTATGCACAGAGAAGCAAGCATTCAAGAAATACCAATTAAACATTGCTAGAAATGTTGACCAATTAAAAAAGGTAGAGTTCAAGTTTAAAAAAAAAGATTTACATTTATTTCAAAAGTTTTAGTAGGTGTGCCACAGAAATAGGCACCAAAGGTTTTATAATTATTCTTTAATTCTTTCAAATTAAATGCTTGATGAAAAAAGAAAAGAAAAAAAACAGGTGGGATGTAGGATTTATGAGGATTTATCTTTACCATGGTTGTCAGTTAGGGTGAAGGGTGCTGAAAATTTGAAGATGATTTGCTTTAACTCTCAGCCCATATTTACCTTTGCTGCCTTATGCCGCTACCCCGCAGTGATAAAAGAGGGTTAGGTCTCCACAGATATTGATTTTATTTCACACATCTTGCGTAACCTGTCATGTAGGAGAAGGCTTAAGATACTGCGCATCATTTTAATAGTTACAGAGACACAGATTCAAAAGCCAAAACTAGCTCAAACGTTCAAAACGTTACAGAAAATTGAACATGTAGATTTAACCCACAAAATATGTTTTTTTATTTAGCAGAATACTGAATACAAAATGAACAAAACAACCCAAAAGGGGCTTATTTGAGTACATCTCACAGTAAAAACTCTTATTGCTCAGAGGATGCCAAAAAGGTTTAACATCCATCTCAGCTTTTAGTTACTATATTTCATTATAACAGGACCAAAATTCAGGTCAAGAGAGGATTTTGACCTAATACACCAGGGGTCAAGGGGTCGCCAAAGAAGTTGGAACACTTTTCTCCAGCCTGTGAACGAAGACATTTTAGTTAGGCTACTTTGAACCAATATGTGTGGGAGGCTAAATTATTATTCTTTTCCCCTGTAGAATTTAAACTATTCAAACCAAAAGTTTCATTTAAGGTGAAACAATCATAGTCGGAGTGAATAAAACAGAGACTGCAAACGCAAATAATTATCATTGTGTAGCGCTGATACGACTGGAAATGGATCGAACTTTTTTACTGTTGCTAAAACAATACCATAAAGCTCTCTCTTCAGCTTTTAAAAAATGAGGATGAAATGGAAGCACATTGTACAAAATAAACCAAAAACGTTCAGAGGAAGGCATGTTTTTCAGTCAGTGCATAAACGCTATAATTTGTGTGTATTTGTTTATGACCTGAGTAACCTGTAGAGTCTTCCCGAGGGGAGAAAAGAAAAGAGTCTAAAGGCTGTTTGATGAGAGTTTTGCCTCACCGCTTGCTGTAGTCCACTTGTAGTGTCCCTGAGGCCCGGTCACCTCTGCTGCCCTCACCACCGACTGCAGGCTCTCAGCAGCAGCTGAACCACACCGCCGTACAACCAAAGATCAAGAGACTATTGATGGTAGACTGCTCAAAGTTGGGTGAGATGGGTGCAGGCTTCCTTGTGGCTATCCCAACTTCTGAGAGGTTTTTGTAAACTTTCAGAGCTTAGGCAAGCTCTAAATCCCAAGAACCTAAAGCTCTCCACCTTATCCACTTCCTCTCCCTCAATGAGAGGAGCGCATATTAAAGTTAATGATAGCAATAATTACTGATAATGCATACACAGAGAGTAGCAAGCGAAAGAGTGACAAATAGTGATGGTCTGAGTCCATCACTACCGTAGGTAAGGTTTTTCACTTTATTACCAGAGACCAATTTAATGCCATCCAGTGATTGATTAAGAAGTTTATTTTTGAGGACTCTCAAAGATTGATACTTCTGTCTTGTCAGAATTTAAAAGCAGGAAATTTAAAGTCATCCAGGTTTTCATGTCATCAAGCCTGTAGTTGAAGTAATTGATTGGATTCATCAGAAAGAAAATATTTAAACCAGCTTCATGCTTTCCCCTTAATCCCTACAGTATGTTAAATTCTTATGTCCAGTACCAATGTTATGTTTGGGCATAACACTGGTACTGGACTTTGTATGAATGTGCATATTATCCCTCTAATTTCTAGAATTTTCTCTTCAAAGAAGTTTGCAAATTCATTGCAGGTCCTGGTAGAGTGGAGCTTTGGTGGAACACTAACAGGAGGGTTTATGAGTGTTTCAACTGTGGTGAATAAAGAGTGAGCATTGTTCAGTTTATGTTTATGATTTCTGCAAAGAACATTGCCCTTGCATGTTTTAGTGATGAGTGATAGCTTTCATAATAAACATGAAGTCATGCCATTTACGTTCAGCCATACGACAAAGTTTTCTTTCAAATCTCACTGATGGGGCATTTCTCCCAGAGACAAGCTTCACTTTAATGGGAGAAATGGAACCGATAATGTCTGAAATCCTAGAATGGAAATTATCTCCTAACTCATCTGTTGTGTTATACCATTGAAATGAGGTGGAGGAGTACATTTGATTAAAGGTTTCAGCTGTGTTGTCTGTAAAAGAACGTTTTGTTACAATATCTTTATGGCTGAGTGAGTTGATGGAGATTGTACTTTCAAAGATAAGAGAGAAATGATCCGACTGGGAGACATCAATTACAGAGACGTTGAAAATATTCACACCATTGCTGATAATAAGTGTGTCCTCGATTGTGCGTTGCTGGTTTGATATGTTGAGTCAATTCAAAGTTATCAAGTGTAGGGTTAAGGTTTGACATGGATGTTTAGATTTCCCACAATTAATAAACAGTCAAAATCAATGCATATAACACAAAAAAGCTCATTAAAGTCAATGGAGATTTTTTTATATATATTTTGGGGTTTGTAAATAATTAGTGTCAGAGTTTGTTTATAGCATTTTATCTCAATTCCCAAATATTCAAAAGAGTCAAATGTGCCAAGGAAAACTTTCTTAAAGTTTAGTGAATCATGAAATATTGTAGTAACCCCTCCACCTTTCTTATATTTTGTATTTTCACTTAAAAAAATTGTAGTTAGGAATTGATTCAATCAGTACAGGTGATTCGTTATTGTTAGGAACATAGCATCAATATCATGTTCGGTGATGAAGTCATGAACCAGAGGTCATTTTGCTGATAATGACCTTATATTGATCAGAGCCAGTCTAAGTGACTTGGTGGTAGACAGTTCTTCAGTCTGAGGATGCTTTAGGCAGGAGATTGTTCTAAGATTTAAATATAGGCCACTGGATTTAATTTAGTTGGTTTCTGTAATTTTAATTTTAGTGATCAAAAGAGGCATTCTCCTGTATCATACTGCGGAGGGACCAGATGTATTCTGGAGGAACATAGATGTAACATAAATGTCTGGTCCACTATTTCAGTCTTCAGATATGCATTGTGGAAGTGGTCCTGAGAAATCAGACCCGGTGGTTCTTTTGGACTATAGTGTGCTTTTTGGGCACTCTGGAGAGAAGTACCCAGCAATACATGGTGGTCCATTTCCTCCTTCAAGTTAAGCTTTGCATTGTATTTATTTTTGCAGGAGTTTTCTCAAATGACAAGGGTTGAAAGTGCTAGATTTTGTTCCTTCTCTTAACTTTGATAAACATAATTTGCAGTTGCCCTAACCAGTGTCACCTTCGTTCCACAGCGCTGACAGAGCTCCTCCTCTACCACCCGCCTGCTCAAAGGTATATAGCCACGTTATATGCTTAGAAAAAAGACCAAAAATCATATGATCATGATAAAACAAGTTATATACACCAAGCCTCCATCTTGATAATGTTATGATGGTCCTTACTGAGCCAAAAGATAATTTGCTCTCGGGCGCGATTAACAGATATAAACAGACGTGGCGCCATCTAGCGACAGTATCGCAGAACTATCATAATGCTGGTTTGCTTAATTAATAAATCAATATTAAATAATGCCTGACCGAGCCTGATCCTCTGCAATGCCTTGCAGCTCGGCGTGATCGATGAACAACTGTTATTAATTACCAAAACCAATCTACAGCAACTTTAAGAGCAACCTACCACGGCAGGTTTAGAGTCCGCATCAGTGAACACCAACGTTCAGACTGGATTCCCAGAGACATTCCAGGATTTTCCCTCTTGGAATCAGATTGTTTTTCACCGGATCTTGGACTATTCTTCATTGTTTCGCTGGGAGATGCTAATAGCCATTAGCCGCTCCCTTGTTTTAACCCCTGCTGCACATGCGCAGTGTTGTACTTCCATACACGTACACCTAAATAACAGCTAATACGCCAGCAGGACATGATAATCTTTCAGTAAAACTGTATGCAACCAGAGTGAGCCACTGAGGTATACATTTAAAAAAGTCAAAAATAGCGTGGCTATGCACCTGATCTCATGGCGTATTACTGCCACTTACTGGGCTGAAGCATTGGTACACAAAATAATACTCGCTATTAGAGGAGAAATTAAGCTGCTATCACACTTGCATTGGGTCCGGTAGTATGGGAGCACTTTTACGAGTAAGTATGAGTAAGTGGAAAAGGTATCAGATAGATGCCTGATGCTGGTATCGGCATCACTGGATAGATGCCATTTTTGTCCCCTGAAGGAAAGTAAGCTGAAAAGTAAGCCCTGGGGTGTCATGTGCTTTGCAATGTCCTTTTTACTGCAGAAACAAATCTAATTTCTTGTATGTTCGTATTTTTTAAACTGATTTATACTTTGAGTCAGTCTGAGTGTGCTGCATGTTTAGTTGCTGTAGAGTTGATGTTTATTTTTTTGTGCTTTGCACCGGCAACACCTGCTAACATCTTTCTCTACAGGATGTCTGCTGTAGAGTTTAGTCAATACCCAACTGGGGTTATTTATATGTGTGAATCAATAACTAAAAGGAGAAAATTCTGAATACACATTTATTAAGATCTAATGAAACCGATACTATTCTACAGGCTGGAGAAAATATGAGGTAGGCCAGGTAAATTTTAAATGCTTCCATTATTGTGAGAATCTAATATGATTTCATGCCTTCAGCCGTGAAGACGTACTCCAGTGGGACCATAAATTATCAGCCCAAGTCTACTTGTATTTGCTACCGCCTTGCATCCAATAACAGCTCTTTCTGCACGCTCACTAATAAATCCTTTTGGCTTGTTAACTGTTGCGCAGGGAGCTGGTTTGGTGCACACAGCACTTAACTGCTGCTGAGGGCGTTGTACTTGAGAGAGACAACCTGTTGAGTGTATCTGCGTGAGCGGTGCTGTTTCTGCAAACTGATACACAGACCTCAGCTTGGGCTTTGGTGCTGCTCAGTAAGGAAAGCTGTTATTAAAAAACAAACCGTCTGCAGGAGGAGGTCTGGCAGGCTGGAATTTGTTTTCAGACCTAAAAACACTGTTAATGTTATTCACATAATTAGTGTCAAGGTTTTGTTTACTGATGAACTCAGGACGCACACACGGGACTAAAAGTTTGAGTCTTTATTGAAGGAAGTATGCTGGGTGGTGAATGATGAAGACCGGAGGTTCAGGACTGCAGAAGGTCAGGGATGAATGTGATGGCAGGAGCTGACGGCCCGGAGACAGAGAGTCCACACTTGCAAGGTGCTGCTCGGCTAGCAGGCCTCATAGCACTCAGGTTAGCCGTTCATTGGAGACACCAGGGCACAGAGCTGAGCTTCACCAGGGCGGCTAGTCAGGTTAGCAGAACTTGAGAGACACCAGGGCACAGAGCTGAGCTTCTCCAGTGCGGCTAGTCAGGTTAGCAGAACTTGAGAGACACCAGGGCACAGAGCAGAGCCTTTCCAGGATGGCTAGTCCAGTTAGCAGTTCTCTGGAGACACCAGGACACAGAGCAGAACCTCTCCAGGAACAAACAGTGAACAAACAGTCTTTAGAGTGACTGACAGGACTAACCTTAACAGGAGCAAAACAAAGCTTCCAGGGCAAAACGGGGACTGGCATGGAGAGGTGTGGAATGATGACGGCCCAGTGCTGAACTGAAGGCAGAGGGAGGTTTAAATAGAGCACTACACAGGTGGAACAAGGATCTGGCTAATTGACTGGTAAATGATAACAGGTGTGACTGACTGCTGAGGAGGTGAAGTGAAAAATGACAGAAAATAACTGATGACTGAAAACTAACAATAAAGTCAAACCTAAC
This sequence comes from Fundulus heteroclitus, assembly GCF_011125445.2. Lineage (NCBI taxonomy): Eukaryota > Metazoa > Chordata > Actinopteri > Cyprinodontiformes > Fundulidae > Fundulus > Fundulus heteroclitus. The sequence continues at coordinate 2,641,302 of NC_046371.1, read as the reverse complement.
CCAAAAGAGATGAAAAAATGAAAATAACAGAAAAACAAAGCCAAACCAAAACTCAACCATGACATTACCCCCCCCTCAAGGCCGGACTCCGGACGGCCTATCAAACAAAACAAACTACAAAGTGACCGAACCAGGGTGGGTGGAGGGACGGCAGGATGGCGGGCAAGAGTCATAACTAAGCTGATCTAACCAGGGTGGGTGGAGGGACGGCAGGATGGCGGGCAAGAGTCATAACTAAGCTGATCTAACCTGGGTGGGTGGAGGGAAAGTAGGATCGTGGGCTAAAATCAAACCAAAACTACCCACTAGGGCGAACTAAAAAGGATGTCTAACAGATGCTGGTAGGCAAAACAAAAGGCGTTTAACCGACGTTGACAGGCGAACATCGCCACCAGGCAAAAACGGGCACGACAGGCGAACATCGCCACAAGGCAGAACAGGCGTACGACAATGCCAGAGGGAAGAAACAGGCGTACGACAACGTCAGAGGGAAGAAACAGGCGTACGACAACGCCAGAGGGAAGAAACAGGCGTACGACAACGCCAGAGGGAAGAACAGGCGTACGACAACGCCAGAGGGAAGAACAGGCGTACGACAACGCCAGAGGGAAGAACAGGCGTACGACAACGCCAGAGGGAAGAAACAGGCGTACGACAACGCCAGAGGGAAGAAACAGGCGTACGACAACGCTAGAGGGAAGAAACAGGCGTACGACAACGCCAGAGGGAAGAAACAGGCGTACGACAACGCCAGAGGGAAGAACAGGCGTACGACAACGCCAGAGGGAAGAACAGGCGTACGACAACGCCAAAGGGAAGGAACGAGCGCACGACAGCGCCAAAGGGAAGGAACGAGCGCACGACAGCGCCAAAGGGAAGGAACGAGCGCACGACAGCGCCAAAGGGAAGGAACGAGCGCACGACAGCGCCAAAGGGAAGGAACGAGCGCACGACAGCGCCAAAGGGAAGGAACGAGCGCACGACAGCGCCAAAGGGAAGGAACGAGCGCACGACAGCGCCAAAGGGAAGGAACGAGCGCACGACAGCGCCAAAGGGAAGGAACGGGCGTACTTAACGCCAAAGGGAAGGAACGGGCGTACTTAACGCCAAAGGGAAACCTGCCGGGGCGTGAGGAAAACGCCGGGGCTGGGGAAGAGAACGTCGGGATATGACGGAAGCAGGAACATCTAAAACGCCTAGGAACAAGAACGGAGGGCGTACTTACATGCCGGGGAACCGAGAACAGAGGGCGTCCCAACACGCCGGGGAACCGAAAACAGAGGGCGTCCTAACACGCCGGGGAACCGAAAACAGAGGGCGTCCTAACACGCCGGGGAACCGAAAACAGAGGGCGTCCTAACACGCCGGGGAACCGAAAACAGAGGGCGTCCTAACACGCCGGGGAACCGAAAACAGAGGGCGTCCTAACACGCCGGGGAACCGAAAACAGAGGGCGTCCAAATTCCGGAGAATGGAGAGCGTCAAACACGCCAGGGGACTAAGAGCTAGGGGGCCAAAACAAAACTAAGAAGCGCTGGGACCTAAAGAGCGCTGGGAAACTACAGATCTAAACCAAAAACTAGAAAACCAGGCATGAACTAACCTATAGAACAAAACCAGAAGAACTAGGGTAGGGATAACAAAAGAAAAACCGAAGCAAAAAACTAGAAAATCAAAATGAAACAAAAAAACTAGGAAAAAGATCAAGACATTCAAGAAAAACTATAAAACTAATGCAAAACCAAAACAAAATACTAAGCAGAACTATGAGACTAAGGCTAAACTAGAAATTAAGGCAAAACAAGAAAACTAGAACATGAATAAGTAAACTAACGAGAAAACCAGAGAACTAAGGCTATAAATGAGGAAACAAAGCAAAGCTTGGAAACTAAGGCAAAACCTAGAATCCTAAAACGGAGCAGGAAAAACAAAAGTAAAACAGAGACTAAGAACTCTAAGAAAACAAGAACCCCTAAATAACTCTAAAACCCCAAAAATCCTAAGTAAATCAAAAACTGGAATCGAGCCCAAAAATAACAGAAGGCACTGGCCTTAAGGGCTCAGGCAAGAACGGCTGCTAAGCAAAAAAGAAAAAGTCTTCGTGGAGGTCGTCCTGGACGAGGCAGGCGGCGGAGCAGCATCGCCCGACTAAACCCTCGAGGAGGGCGGCCCCGACGAGGCAAAGTCAAGCGGCCCGGAGACCGCAGTCGGCGGCTCCGGCCGAACAGGAAAGTCAGAGACGGGTGCCGTGGTGGACGGCCCCGACGAGGCAGGGTCGAGCGGCTCGAAGTCCGCAGTCTGCGGCTCCGGCAAAACAGAGAAGTCAGAGGCGGGCGCCGTGGTGGACGGCCCCGACGAGGCAGAGTCGAGCGGCTCGAAGTTCGCAGTCTGCGGCTCCGGCCAAACAGAGAAGTCAGAGGCGGGCGCCGTGGTGGACGGCCCCGACGAGGCAGAGTCGAGCGGCTCGGAGTCCGCAGTCGGCGGCTCCGGCCAAACAGAGAAGTCAGAGGCAGGGCCAAGCTACCGGTCTCGGCGGAAACCGTGGGCGGAGGCAGGTCCTCCTGCACCTCCTCACGAGGCTTGGGCGGAGGCAGGTCCTCCTGGACCTCCTCACGAGGCTTGGGCGGAGGCAGGTCCTCCTGGACCTCCTCACGAGGCTTGGGCGGAGGCAGGTCCTCCTGGACCTCCTCACGAGGCTTGGGCGGAGGCAGGTCCTCCTGGACCTCCTCACGAGGCTTGGGCGGAGGCAGGTCCTCCTGGACCTCCTCACGAGGCTTGGACAGAGGCAAAGCGGCTCCCTCGGAGGCCTCGGGCTGAGGCAAAGCGGCTCCCTCGGAGGCCTCGGGCTGAGGCAAAGCGGCTCCCTCGGAGGCCTCGGGCTGAGGCAAAGCGGCTCCCTCGGAGGCCTCGGGCTGAGGCAAAGCGGCTCCCTCGGAGGCCTCGGGCTGAGGCAAAGCGGCTCCCTCGGAGGCCTCGGGCTGAGGCAAAGCGGCTCCCTCGGAGGCCTCGGGCTGAGGCAAAGCGGCTCCCTCGGAGGCCTCGGGCTCATCCTCGTCGGCCGGTGGATCTATTTTCTTGGCGGCCGGCAGAGCGGAGCCTTCAGTGGTCGGCAGAGCAGATCCTTCGGCGGCCGGCAGAGCGGAGCTTACTGGTGGAGGCGGAACCCTCTCCTCGGCTACTTCAGGCAGTGACAGGCAACAGGCTTCAGAAAGCGGCGCCGGGCTACAGGCTTCAGAGAGCGGCGCCGGGCTACAGGCTTCAGAGAGCGGCGCCGGGCTACAGGCTTCAGAGAGCGGCGCCGGGCTACAGGCTTCAGAGAGCGGCGCCGGGCTACAGGCTTCAGAGAGCGGCGCCGGGCTACAGGCTTCAGAGAGCGGCGCCGGGCTACAGGCTTCAGAGAGCGGCGCCGGGCTACAGGCTTCAGCGGACGCCGAGGTTGGAGGCGGATCCTCCTCTTTAGCCTTGACGGACCCTCCGCGCCGATGGTTCTGCTGTCTTCGCCGGGAGGGGACAGATGAGGAATCTGGGGCAATCTCGGGGGTGGCAGCTGGCCAGCAGGGCAGAAGGTCGTCTCGGTCACCGTAGTAGAACTCCCACAGCTGGCTCTCCTTGATGCGTGGGGCTCTGCTAGGTGGAATGATGAGCCTCACTCGAGGGGCCAGCTGCGAGTCATGGAGGTGATGACCGAGACGACGAGAGGCTGAGCGGCTTCTCTCACTGGGCTCCGAGGTAGCTGTAACAACGCCCACGTGAACCACGGGGGAAGTGGAGTCGACCCGGATCGGTGGCGCAGGGTCCCGGGCAGAAGCCATCTTGGCGTACCTCTCCCTCATCTGGCGTTCGCACATCTCCAGATATGCGAGGATGTCCGGGTCGTCAACTCCTGCAGGTAAGCCCCGCATGGCGCCTGAGTTCACCCTTTGACTGGGCCGTACTGTCAAGGTTTTGTTTACTGATGAACTCAGGACGCACACACGGGACTAAAAGTTTGAGTCTTTATTGAAGGAAGTATGCTGGGTGGTGAATGATGAAGACCGGAGGTTCAGGACTGCAGAAGGTCAGGGATGAATGTGATGGCAGGAGCTGACGGCCCGGAGACAGAGAGTCCACACTTGCAAGGTGCTGCTCGGCTAGCAGGCCTCATAGCACTCAGGTTAGCCGTTCATTGGAGACACCAGGGCACAGAGCTGAGCTTCACCAGGGCGGCTAGTCAGGTTAGCAGAACTTGAGAGACACCAGGGCACAGAGCTGAGCTTCTCCAGTGCGGCTAGTCAGGTTAGCAGAACTTGAGAGACACCAGGGCACAGAGCAGAGCCTTTCCAGGATGGCTAGTCCAGTTAGCAGTTCTCTGGAGACACCAGGACACAGAGCAGAACCTCTCCAGGAACAAACAGTGAACAAACAGTCTTTAGAGTGACTGACAGGACTAACCTTAACAGGAGCAAAACAAAGCTTCCAGGGCAAAACGGGGACTGGCATGGAGAGGTGTGGAATGATGACGGCCCAGTGCTGAACTGAAGGCAGAGGGAGGTTTAAATAGAGCACTACACAGGTGGAACAAGGATCTGGCTAATTGACTGGTAAATGATAACAGGTGTGACTGACTGCTGAGGAGGTGAAGTGAAAAATGACAGAAAATAACTGATGACTGAAAACTAACAATAAAGTCAAACCTAACCCAAAAGAGATGAAAAAATGAAAATAACAGAAAAACAAAGCCAAACCAAAACTCAACCATGACAATTAGGAGTTTATATATATATATATATATATATATATATATATATATATATATATATATATATATATATATATATATATATATATATATATATATATATTTATATTTATATGGGGGATTACTTTTTTTTTCTTTTTTTCTGGGTGGGTGGATATGCATCTGGCCCTTCTTTGGACTCATTCTGCATGCTAAGTCCTTCCTCTCCTGGTCTGTGCAGCTCCCATTCCACATAGTTATGCATCTTTTTGCTTGGTCCAACTTACACTATGGGTCATTGGCATCCCAAAGCCTTTGAAATGGCTTCATAACTCTTTCCTAGCTCATAGATGTCAATGATGATTTTCTCATTTGTTCTTGAACTCTTCAGAGCATGATGTGTTGACGGGCTCCATTTAAGTGATTTCCTGGTTCTACATGTGTGCAAGTAATCAGGTCTGATGCTTCTGGTGAAAGTCAAGCCAGAAAATTAACCAATCTCAATTAATTTGTAACCTGACATGGGAAAGTTGGGGTAAAATTTCCTATAGACTCATCAATAGTTTGGATTGCAATTTTTCCCTTAAAAATTGTATAATCATTTGAAAACTGCATTTTATATCCGCTCTGTTTATCATTCAGAGACTAAAATGCGTAATGATCTGAAACATTCAAGTATAAAATAACAGCAAGAACAGAAGTCATTTTTAAGGGAGCAAATACTTTTTTACAGCCTTTTATTTAGGTACCAGTGTAGAAATAGAAATGTTTGTTTTCGGTTAGGAAACAGTTGTAGTAGGGGACGAAATGGCAACACATCAGTAGGAAATCGTGGTACAAAATGATGAAGAGGCGAACTGCCCTGTAGCCAATGTATTCACCCCCTCCTCTTCATTCCCCAGTATAAACATCCCTTTTGTTAATTATATTCATTTCAAAGAAAGTGCTGTATCATCTGAGTCTAGACAAGCCCCTGGCCTGCGATGGAGCTGGCCTTCTCTGAACCGGACAAAGCAGAACAGGTGGAGATCTGACTTACTGTGTCAAGAAATGACTTTTTACCTACCATACACTATAACGCACAGGTGGCAGTATAATATCGTACCTAATGTTAAGTCTAAAGTATTTTAGTTTCACCTGCTTCTCTGCAGGTGGTTTAAGAACCAATGACTGACAGTACACGCTCTTCCATTATTGTTGGTACATACATAGTGCATGAGGCAGGCTTTAAAAGCCCGAATGATGAAAGATCAGAGAATAAGTTACAGTCGGACGAGTAGGGACACTGGGGAAATTAACTCCCAGCTGCTTCCCAGTGGACTTTGTTTTACAGGACTGACTTTTTGGATCAAGTTTTCATCATGTTTTGGTCAATTCAGCAATCAGAGATCTTATCCTGCTCTCTGTTCACCGTCCCGCTGGAAGCAGAGTTTCTTGACAGCTATAACACAGTCCACTCACTGCATCCTGGTTGACAGGTAAACTAAAGCATACTGTTAAATAATTTTTAGGACAAGTTACCCTTCTACAGGGGCTCCAAATAAACTAGATCATCATCATTATAAAGGATTTATATGTGTATAGATATGGCGACTCAGTTAAAAAAAGTTAAACTCAGAGATTCTTTGCAGACTTAATAATGCATTTGAACTATTCAACCAACTGTTTATGTAATATCATTACCAACACTGTTGTCAGGAAGACTACCATTGACATCATCCACAGAGAAGGTTTACGAAAGTAACCGGATCCCACAGTATATTAATGAAAAGTTAAGTGGAAGGACAAAGGGTGGTAGAAAAATAGGCTGTAAAGCAAAGTTAGGGGCAGATTGATAAGGTGCAGACAACAGCTGGTGTCAGTGCTTCAAGAGCCACTAAAACACAGATGCATCTATGACTTGGGCTCCAGCTGTCACGTTCATTTTCAGGTGAAAGTCATTAATGCATTTCATGTGGAAATCAAGGTTCCAGAGGCCTGATTAAGAATGGAATGACATAATTCTAGTTGTTTGAGGTCTAGAGTAAACCTTCCATAGCCAGGGATGATTTGGAGAGTTGTCCACCGAGTTTTGATCATGTCCATCCTCAGCAAAGCCGTCTACCGGGACATTTTAGAGGCCTTCATGTCTGCTGACAAGCTTTATAGAGATCACAATTCCATATTCCAGCAGAACCTGGTCCCTGCCCACCAGAGCCGACGATGCAGACGAGCTGAAGGCTGCTATTAAACGCAGCAAGGTAGGCAGTAAAAATAAAAACAGCCACACACAGTAGCTACAAAAAATAAAGCAAGAACTTCCAAACTAAACAGAAATTACAAAACTGCAGAATGACACAAACTCAAAACTAAAATTCAAAAGACTGTGAGATACCCAGCCTTTTAAGCTGCAGTAGTTTAACTCTGGTTTTAGCCTGAAAATCTGAACAAACATGAATTCCAGGTCCCTCCCCCTTACTCCTTTTCTTTGGGCTTGTCAGTCTAATTCTTTCTCCTTAGCTCACATTTCCTCACTGATCTTCTTCTCTTTACACATATTTGTTTCCTGAGTAGGTTGGACTCCAGAAATTGGCAGATTTCCTGTAAAGCAGCTTGTTTCTCTGCACAGTACACTGGCGTGACGGTAGAGGATGTGAGCAATGCATGCCCGAACATGATTGACACTAAGACACTCTTCCGGTCTCTGATTGGTTGTTTTCTACCGGGAGCGGCAAATTTCTGACAAATGGCGGTAGGACCCATTAATGTCACTGGTTAGGGCATGATGTGACTACGGCATGATAAACAGGCGCAGAGTCAGGGCCGCTGCAGCGTCAGCAGTACACAAAACTGATTCTTTTTAAAAGCCAAACTTTTAGAAGAACAATGACACGTCGCTCTGGCAGTTTAACTCAAAGTCTAATCTAATTGAGATATAATTGAAATGTAATTTTCAAGAAATTCTAGGAAAAATAAGCATTATTTTCTTGTAGACAAACTTTATTTTTCGAGCTCAATTTTTTTCTTCTTCTTTTGAACAAACTTCATTGCCCTAATTTAGCTCCATAGAGGTACACAGTATGCCATGGAAAGTAGCACAGTGTTTAAAATATTAGAACTAAACGTTTTAACTGGTTAAATAAAATAATACAGTACAAGGCAGTCAATACACATTTATAGTCATTTATTAATAGACGTTATGACTGTAGGGGTGAGAGTGGATCAGGAGTTCATCCTGGAACTGGTGGGTTGCTGGTTCAAGCCCCCGCTTTGACTGTTAGCTGTGGCTAAATGTAGCTCACCTCCATCAGCGTGTGAACGGGGGAGTGAAAGCAGTGTGAAGGGATCTGGGATCCTCTGGACTTGATAAAGTGCTTTACAAGAACAGGCCATTTACCATGAAGCGTACTCAGAATCTACATTTTTCTGGACATTTTAGCATTAAACAAATATGTGCTGGGTATGCTGTGCTAGCCTTTTGACTTAACACCATTATAAATATAAATGTACAGCTGATCAGAGCTTTTTAATGTTTTATCCTCTTTCTGCTCCTCCTTTACCCTTCAGCGTGTTTCTACGCTGCTGTGGGAACTTCAGTGAGACATTTATACCCAACCCAACTGAGCCACACAGACTGGGTGGGCTGTATTTTCTATTATTTATTTTTATGATTATTAAATCAAGTGGGGCCCAAACCCAGCCTTTTGTTTCGCCCCTCAGCGATAGCCTAGCCGACCAGATCATCAGGAGCACATCAGGAAATATCCCGATGGCCAGTGACACCCTCTGTTATTAGCCTAAATCAGTTTAGAAATGTCAGCTTCAAGGTCAGAAACCAATAAACTGTGATACAATAATGCAGCTTGAGCTGCTAAAAAATAAATTGACAGCATGCTGATCTTTTTGGTTTACCTGTCAACGCTATAATTGCACAGTTCCAACACTGATGATGGATTTATGTATAGGGAGAGTACATAGTTCTATGTATCAGAACTTTTACAATTTTCTCAGCTTTAATTTGAGCCGTATCTTATGAAAATACAATAAGAATTAAGAGTGCTATGACTCTTTCTGCTTTGACAGATGTGTGCTCATTCCACGTCAGAACAGCGTGGTTTGGTTGACAGGACTAAAGGCAAAGCAGCATCGCCTACGTTTCAGAAATATTTGTTAGCAACCAAACAAGAAACAAAATTCTGTTCTTTGAATTTGTGCACAAACATCTATTCTCGCAAAGTTTGACGTAAAGAGAAAGACAACTTTTGTTTGCGATGCACTGATCTCTATAAAAATGTGGATTTTTAAGTGGGTCAACACAGACCTCTTTAGCAAAGCGGCTCAGAAACGTCTCGTTTTAGAATCTGACGTGTGTGAACTTTTTAAAAAGCTTCACTGAAATGCATGAGCCTAATTGCTGGTTAGGGATAGAAATTAATGCATACAACCATAAAATGTGTACCTAAGCTTGCTCAGTGAAAGTTTGCAACAAAAGCCGTCTTTGCTTCTGAAAAGCAGCGACTCTCAGGTCCTCATGGACCGGCCGTATTATGTGAAGAGATGCAGGTGCATGAATAGAGTTGTTGCAAACCCTCTTTTAAATGGAGGCGTACATCAAGGAATAAAAAAAAGTATTTGATGCTTTACAAGAGCATCAATTAACTCTCATGTTGGAGGAAAGGCAGACACTGATGTTAAGACATTTCAAGGATCGCTATACTGCTAATTATGTCGTTCCTACCTCTTCTGGGTACTGAAGTAAAAAAGACCAGAATAGTTTTTGTACAGAGGAATTTTATGGAACCTTAGAAAACCACTGATTGTTGCACTAGAGCTCCATATACTAATGTGCAAACCTCCACAAAATTGAAAGCAGAATCTAGGTTGAGGCTTGAAAAGCTAACAGGCTGACATCTCTATCACTGGAAGAGAAAAAGTCTTTTTTAGAATAAAATCTCATCTCATCTTAGAGAAGATGCATTATTTGAAGGAGGAAAATATATAAATTTGCCCTTGCACACTTGCACTGGAAGCAAAAAACATATTCGAGTAGAAAAAAGGGTTGAGTTCTTTTAAAAACAGGCAAAGACTTTTATTCTTGCCTGTGCAAATTCTCAGTCATCGCAACAGCAAACAGGCTGTTTAAGAATAAAAAGTTTGCAGATGTGTGCATCGTTCAAGACATAAGTCCAAAAGAAAACATGGATTTCTTCTCTTACCAGAACATACACTTAAAGAACATTAAATTAATTAATATTTGTACTTCCAATGAAGTCTAAAAATGACATAATAGGGAATAATTCACCCTCTGTCAAAGTCCACCTGCTTAAATGTAATAATGTTTTCATATAACTGCAGTGAGTTATCACAACTCACAGAATTTACAAAGAAAACCAAATTCTGCACTATCCATTAACACTGGGTGTAAATGCACCTTTTATTGTTTCCTATATGCACTCAAACAGCCGTCTAATCATTAACTTAAAAGGTCTGGATGTGACACAAAGTTGTAACTATTGATCTGTTGGTAGATTAATGTGACCTGTAATTGCAAACCGCAGAGCAGAGAACATGTTCAAAACCATCATTTCTTGAATATATCTGCCAAACAACACTAGTTTTTACGTAGAAGGGTAATAAATGTGCTGATATGCTGGATATAATCGTGGGCATTTTTAGGGTATGGAAACATTCAGGGCTTTTGGCCCAACATTGTTTCATTTTCAAGAGACAACTGCCTCGTTTCTAATTTTATCTTAAAATGATACAGTTCTTTGCCTTGGCTGGGTTTTAATTAAATCTAAATCATTGTGAATCAAAGAAAAAAGATTTACAATAACTTTGCTTGTTTAATTTTTTGTTAGTGATTGAAGTGAAGGAGGAAAAGAGTCAACAATTGGTGAAAAACAACATTTTTCTGAAGAAGATAAAGACAACTTTTGAGATATTTAGAGACATTGCAATTTCTGCTCATTTTCACTCTGCTAATTTCTGCACAAAGCTTTTTTTCTGAAACAGAAACTATGTTTACTAAGATCTGCAGAGTTAAATTAAAGGGAGGCGGTGGGGGGTGGCATTCCATTCTTTCATGGGCGCACACTTTTTCTGCAAGCATTTCAGACTGAAGAGGAGCTCTGTGACTAGTCCTACTGTGTTGAGAAATAAATTATCTCAATAAAATCCCAAAATATAAAAACATCAACAACAATAAAACAATGGTGTAGTCAGTGCTGCCAGATTGGGCCTTTTTTAACACGTTGGGCAGGAAAAAATAGCTCTGGGTGGGTTGTTAAGATTTGGGCTGCTTTTCACAACGTTTGCCGCGTTTTTACAAAGAATTAACAAGAAAATTATATTAAAGAGTGATTACTGTGTGGCAGAAAAGTCTCCTTGCATGCATTTTATTAGTTAGTTTATTTTGAAACGTGTAGAATCTGTGGAACGTGACGCCATCAATAATTGGTAGTTTCTGATTAAAATGGTATCAACCAACGTCAAATTAAAATGACCCAGTTGGGTTTGAGTTCTACCGATCAACTGTTTCATGAATGTGTGTGAGATAGAAATGAAAAATAAACTTCATATAAAGTTAGATTTACAACTCATTTCATTAATCAGTATTAATATTTCAGTTATTAAGAACTGTATTCATAAAATGGTATGTATTTTTTTACTTTGAGTAAAACCACACCCTAGTTTCATTAGTTGACATATTATTGCATATTATGTATGTTATTCAGAAAAATAACACACTTAACTAAGAGCTGAGTGTTTTGAATCAGAATAGAAAATGTGGCAGAGAAAGGGAAGGCTGGCTTTTGAACTTACTGCGTAGATTTTTTTATATTTTCCCGGATTATTGAGTGTCAGGGAAGGCGCTGGTAAATAACATTTATTATTATTATTATTTTTATTATTATTATTGCGTAGTGCTTTTTTCTGTCAACATACAGAATTGGACCTGCAGCAGCAGCAATGAGAAGCAATGTGTTGATCTGAAGGAGCCTTTAATGTATTTAGTTACTTTTGCACTAAATGCTTTGAGTTTCCCTGAACAAAGGACCAGACATTGTTCACATCTTGATGCAAATCCAGCCAGAAGCTCCCAGAGAGGGTCCTTACTGTTTTCTATCATAGCCAGAGCTTATAAGTCTAACTGTAGCTCATTTGCATTTGTTCGTCATTATGACCCTGGGGATGCTCAGAGCAGAGTCCTCCTGCACTGGGTCGGGTACCAACGGGTTTCCGTTGGGTGCCCATTGAAAACGTTTGGCTATGGGTAGAAAATAAAACCGGTATAAATAAACAAAATGTAGGCGGGTAGCATAAAATCAGCTACAGAAAAAGTAAGAGTAGATCTGTCGGTCAGATTCTAATCTGTTTTCTGGGCGTCGTGTGTTCCCACTGCAGGACATGCATATCTTTGCTGGCCGTATTTCTAACACCAGCTCTCCTCTTGCTTCTTACCTCCAGCTGCATTAACTTTTGTCAGACATTAGAAGTCCACAGTTAAAACGTCCAATTTGCCATCAACTGTAGCTTGAATTCAGAGCTGCCAGCTGGTGTGGCAAAGCTTTTTTTTAGGCCACCCCAGTAGATCCGCCCCTGCAGTCAGCTTAGCCAGCTACACTACCAGGGAAAAAAGATCTTTATACCTTGAAAATGGATTTTCTGTTATTGATTGTAGTTGGTGTTCTGCTTGTCTGCCCATTTCTTTACACGATGCAAGCGTTTGGAATCCAAAGCCGAATTCCTTGTTTGTTCCCTGTAACTTGGCGAAATAAAGTTGATTGTGGTTCTGATCTGACAAACAGGACTTTTTCTGTACAGTTTGGAGATTTCTGGAGATTTCACTTGTGGAGTTCCTCAAAGTTCCATTTTGGCCCCTTTGGTATTTATTTTGTATATATGTTTCTCCATGGCTCCATGTTGAGGAAACATGACATCTCTTTTTATTGTTTGACAATCCTGGTTGATCTGCTGATAAGACACAAGTTAACTGGTTCTCTGGAACTCCAACTGAATTGTATAGTTGACATAAACACATTGATGGAATTGAACTGTCTGTACCTTAATGGCAAAAAGGCATAAATCATTTGGCTCAGAAACCCCAGATCCTAGTGCTGATCTACTGTTTCTTGTTTTAATGCTTTGTACTTTAATCTAAGTATGTTTTATGAGTGCTTATTTTGTCTGATGTCAAAGACAAATCTTCTCAAAAGGTGCTGGGCAATGAAGATGTTTTATCTTCTCATCTTGGTACATTGAAACGTGATTAGTATGGAGCCGTCATGCATCTGGAATCGCAGGGTGCGGTTCTCTTTTTGGCTTTATGTTCAGCTCTGTGGCATTTTCAGGCTGCAGGGCGTGGTCACTACTTCTACACCTGCTACTCATTAGCTCATCAGGCCACCAGTATGAAGGAAATGACAGGACATGTCCATGCACTAGCAGCTGGTCCAAATGATGTGTGATTTTTGTTTTCCCCCCAAAACAGGGTTGCTGACTCATGTCTCAGAACAAACCGATTATTAACACTCATCTGGAGGGTCACTTTTCTCGACCAGCTTCTCCTCCTGGATCACAGCTTGGGCTGCAGCTCTGTTCTCAGATGCACATCGGCCTGTCTCGTGCTTTCAGAGACGCCACAGAGGCTCGTTAGGACACCAGGCCGGTCACAGCAGCAGTGACCGCCGTCTCTGGAACCTCGGTGCGTCTTACAGCCCGCTACCACTAAATCCCTTCAGTTAGCAGCGGAAACTGCTCAGCCATCATAAACTGATAACATCCTCAGTAATAAATGCTGTCTCCGTTCTACAATTCACGCAGATTGCTGTACGGAGAATTCAGATCCTATTGTACAACAGAGTCTTCAACTACTCTCTCATTGTGTTTCTCATGGGGGCAAGAAAACGTAATTACTGCCGCACCAAAATCACTTAAACAGAACCTACGGTATATAATACCACAGAGTAGGCTGTCAGATCTAAAAGAGCAACACATCCAAGTGAGATGTGGATAACAAACAAAGTCACTGACATCTATCAGCCTGGGAATGGTTTTAAAGCCATTTCTATATGGTTTTAGGACTGAAGCACACTGAGAAGCATCATCCAAAAAATGAGAAAACACAGAAAACAGTGGAGAACCTTCCCAGGAGTGACCAGTCTACTAAGAGTCACACATGGACATGTGGTGCGATAGAGATGTTCTGATATGTTAGGACCTGGATGGTGCATTCCTGAAGAAAAAGGACCAGCTGTTAGTTTGTGTAGCCCCTCAAAACAAGTCCACCTCTCAATAACTCAAATAAAATAAAATGAAGGTTTTGGAGTGACCTAGTCAAAGTTCAGACCTAAACCAAGTTAGCTGGAGTGGAAACACCTTAAACAGCTGGTTTTTGCTGCAATAACCTGCAGTTGGACAAATTAATTCAGTTTTGCGAACAACACTCTACCTGAAATTCCTCCACTGTGATGTGATGTAAAAAAAATAAAAATAAAAAAAATAACTCATTACCATATATCACAAACATTCGATGCCAGCTGCTGCTGAGGGTGGGAAAACCAGCTATTAGGTTTAGGAAGCAATTATATGTTCACATACGTCTAGGTTGGTTTGAATAGCTTTTTACACCTTTATGAATAAAATTGTCATTTGGCGATCACATTTTCTGTTTACTCAGGTTATCTTTACATGAAGTAAAACTCACTTCTATGATCTGAAACGTTTAGGTGTGACAAAGAAGCAAAGAAAAAAAGAGGAGATCTGTGTGCAGGCACATTCCAAAGCACTGTGTATGTATTAACTTTCAATAATCAGGGCTGTCTCTGTGTGCCAGAGGGCGAGTGAGAAGGAAGATAAGAGCTGAATGAAAGCAAAGCATCAACAAACCGCCAGGAGCTCCGTCATGAGGACAGAGCGGTGTTCAGGCTTTTTGAAGCGTCAGGATGTCTGTGAGAGACACTGAGAGAAAGAACTTCATGTCCAGCAGCACGCAGGGAATCTATGCGTGCACACCAACATCCCAGCTTCCTCCCATCAACACTTCAGAGCATCAGTGGAGGGAGGCGGGCGTAAACGGCTTGGACTAATCCCAATACCCAGGGACAGGGAAAAATAATTAATTGTGCCTAATTTGCTGCTGTCTAAACAAAGATTGGATTTTGTTTAAAGCTAAACGACCAAGCCAAGGAAATAAACACATTCCTGAGTTCAAACGCTCCCCGACGTCTTTCTTTCTAGCGATCCTCAAGAAAAACATGCAAATGAGAATTTAGACTTCATTCTCAACTCTGAGAGTAAATGGTGGGAGATCTCCAGGGTGGCTTGAAGTCATAAATGAGCCTCCTTGATTCTTTCCTCAAAGCTCCGGGCTGCAGTTCCTGCATCCTTTGCCGTCTGTGTCGAACTTGCAGGGCCGAGCTGGCCAAGCTGGATTAGGATCAGAACCCCTCACCTCTTCTTTTCCCCCACAGTCCTGCAGCCCATCCGTGTGAAAAGCTGCGTGTGTGCAGAGGGACTGCAGTTCTGCTGCTGGCCCGATAGACGGAGTGTCTATATAATCAGGAGCTCATCCTGAAACCTCGTGATGAGTGTGAAGCAAAGACAGACGATTGACTAAACCAGAACACGGACTTAACTTGCTTGCAAAGTCTTTAGTGCATTCGAAAAGGTAAATGTAATTAGATTTCCACTTTAAACAACATTTTTGAAAGGGGTACTTGAACAAATTTACACAAAAAGTTTGGTTTACCCACTTCAAGCGGTACATTAGTGTTGTTCCTCTGCAGAACCAAAGAGAAGCGTGTGTGTGTTCTGCTCTATTTATTTTCCACAATTGTTCCGTGTGGCTCGGTAAATGTCTTTTCATCAGCTGCTCTCCCAGATGGCGGTTCTCCTCAGCGTCACAAAGGGTCTGGCTCTCAAAAATGACTAAGTGCTACTTTTATCCCTCTGAATGACGTGTCTCTGCATTATAGGTGCATTAACTGGTTTGTATGAAGAATAAATTGCCAAGAGACCCACAAGGTACATAATTACACACTCATATTTTTCCAGGAAGTTATTGTGTTCTATTTGGAAGATATGCTGAGATCTGCCTTTTTTAAATCTACATATGTATCTGATTGAACTAGAATATAAATAGTCTCAGTTTAAAAATGTTTAAATAAGTTTATGGTTTTAATATGCCTGTAATTATAATAGACACTGTAATGTCATTGAACAGACACAAAAGTGATTTGAACTGCACATTAACTTCCTTATGTGGATCCTTTTCTATGCTCACAATTACACAATGACTCCATTATCCAGGATTATTGTGACTGGTGTAAGTAGCAAAAACAAAACCGTTTAGTGGAACTACTTGGTTTCTAAATGATTATCTTAAGTTTGTGTTATAGTTACATCTATAAGGAGGTTCAACCGTTTTATCATCATATCTGGAGCCTACAACAAGGAAAAACATTTTTATCCACTAAATTTTCACATTCCCTGGGAACTCCATCTATCCTGTCTGGGAACGCCTGGGGATCATCCAGAATGAGCTGGAGGATGGATCTCATTTTATATATATATTTTTTGTCTTTCTTTTTTTTTTAATCTAACCTTTTTTCTCTGGAACTGTAATTACCTGAATTTGATTGATTCATGCACAGCTTGAATCACTCATTTACCTTGTTCTCTAAGTGCCTCTAATAACTTTCTTTTTGGTAAGATTTAATGTATGTAGTGAGGATTCAGACAATTTATAAAAATTGATGAATTCTTTAATAAAGTTCATTTGTAGTTTCAAACATATTTAAGGTGTTTTTAAATCACATTTTTGTCCCTCTATTCTAGCGGCTTTTCATACAGCCAATAGTGAGTTGGCAACAGTGATTATATTTTCTTTTTTTCTTTTTTTTTTCTTCCCAGTGTCCTGTCTGGCAATGTGGCAATACGAATTGTTGTCTTAATGCCAAGAAAAGCTCAAAAGATTTTACTTTAACAAGCAGAGCAGTACGGCTTTCGCCATAGTGCTCTGCTTAATTTATGCATGTAAATAGTTTTATTATAATTCATGCAGGGAGTATTTCAAATTATGTGGACACTACAATGGGAAAGTAGGAGAGGAAAGGAAGAACAAGAAGAAAAAAAAGAAAGAGAAAAGGTGAAAGAAAGAGGAAATAAAAGGGAGAGAATGATAAAACGTCTTCAGTCTGCTTCATCACCTGCAAAGAGAGATGTAAAAAGAACAACAGAACAGACTAATATAGTATAACAGATACAATAAATTAACACATTGATACCATTGCTGAATTATATGTATTATTATTTAATCTGACATGTATAATGTGAGCCCTGCGACAGACTGGTGACCTGTCCAGGGTGTACCCCGCCTCTCGTCCAGTGAACACTGGAGATAGGCACCAGCAACCCCCGCGACCCCATGAGGAAATAAGTGGGTCAGAAAATGGATGGATGGATAATGTGATACCTGAAGTTAAA
The DNA here is from genome assembly GCF_011125445.2 of Fundulus heteroclitus. NCBI lineage: Eukaryota > Metazoa > Chordata > Actinopteri > Cyprinodontiformes > Fundulidae > Fundulus > Fundulus heteroclitus. Next base: position 2,624,117 of record NC_046371.1, on the reverse strand, counting down.
AAATAAAGGGTTTTTGTATAGAAGTGAATCTCTGAGTACCTGGAACCCAACACCTGTAGGTGTTTGTGAGAATGCACTTGTGTCTGTAAAGTTTATCCAAAAGAAAAATGCTCAATAGTGGTTGTGAAGAGCCAAAGACCCGTCCCCCCAAAACACCAAAGCAGGCGCCGGGGGACCCAAAACCCCAGACGCCCAAAGGGACCCCCAAAGCAAGGGTGCCCAAGAGAGGCCAACACAGGAAATCTGCCCCCCCCCCCCCCCCCCCCCCCCCCCCCACCAAGGGAAGAGGAGAGACAACCCAGAGGAAATCTCCCAGCCGCCGCAATGCCTATGCCCCCAGGAGCCGTGGGGGTGAGCCCATGGGCTCTGCCGGCAGCCAGCTACGCTGAAGTGGAACCGGCCATGAGCCCCAGGGACCCGACCGGACCCCGGGGGGCCAGGCCCCGCAAAGCAGCTGCCAGGAATGAGCCGGTACCCGCCCGGGCATCCAACCCCGAACCCGAGGACTGCCAATGCACCAGCGGGCCAAGGCGCCAGCCAGCGGAGGGGGGCAGGGTCTCGAATAAGCAGAAGACAATGGATGGATGGATTTTCACATTTTTGTTGTGCAAAATCAGCATTTACAATCCAAATTAACAAAAAAGGATAGTACACAAAACTGGGTGAACATTCTCAACATCTGGACCGCCGTCTGTATTCATCTGGACCAGACGGCAAGTCAGTCCAGATTTAGTCTGCAGCTTATTTTTAGGGCCTTTTAGCATCCAGTCAATATCGAAAAAGCCAGAACTGATGGTTAAATGATGATTTATTAAAGCCATCATCAACCAACATATAAGCTAAACAGGAGCAAATAACAATAATTACAAACATTTTACTATTCATTGCTATGTACATTTCTTTCCATTAACAAAGCCAGTTGTATCCTTTCCCATACATATTTCAAGTTACTCAAACATAAATTAATCACAGTTACAAACCTTGTTCCCCTTATCGACCGAAGCTAAACTTGAGTTGCTTTAAACTGTTCTGAGATCCTTTCACCATGTTGCTGTTCACCCTTCGCTGTATTTTTTACTTTCTTCTGTTGCATGTCTAGCTGAGTTCTGCTCTCGAGGAGGTTACCAAAATAAAAGCATGTAACATCAAACCACTGTTACAAGAACCAGAGGTAACTTTACTAACTTTACAGGCATTTTAGGGCAGGCTTGCCTGAGGCTTAACCAACAGCTATTTGGGAGATACCTGACCTCCAAAAGGCGATGCAACCTGGTGGTGTCAAAGAAATATGACCCTTAAAATTTCTAAAATAAATAAATCACACTGCAGCTGGTCAGTGGCCAACATTTATTTTAACCATTTTTATCCAGAAATATCTCTGTGAACACATCCAATGTGTGTTAATGACCGAGGGGCCCCATGGCCCTCCTGCTGTGTGTCCTCCTTATCACTGGAAATCAACATTAGGAGCAACCTGCTTAATTCAGGATGGTTGTGACCAACTCCTCCTGCGCATTTCTTCCACACCAGATTAACTGAGTAACACCCTGCAAACCATGATATCAGCTTAATTATCAGCATTAAAATCTCCCTGTGCCTGGATGCTCAGCAGACCAAGATGCACGTCTACTAAAGCTTTTTTTTGGAGCATATGTGCCGAGTCAGCTCATCCTTCATACATAAATGATAAACCTACGCGTGTTTTCACTGAAGTGTTCCAGTTAACTCATGTTGGAGCAAATTAAACTCTCCTGAAACTCACATTGGAACGTTACCCTGGTTGCTGTTACAAAAATAAAAATTTGCTGAACAGGATTATTAAGGAAACAATCAAAATGTTGTTTTAGATCATGAAAACTGATGAAAAAAAGTAGTTTTCTTACTTTCATATGAAACCTGTGCTTCTTTCTTATTTAAAAAAAATCTTGCAGACATGCCGAGATTCAGATTCTTAAGTCTTAAACAAAGGTTAGAATAATTTCAATGACTGTGGGCTGTTTTCATACAGAAAGGCTGAACTTGTATGTATTACGCCAATGGTCATGAGCTTTTTAGGTTTACTTTGTACAACATGGAAATATGAAAATCAAAAACAAAACACCATTTAAGAACAAATTTTTTTTCAGGCGGGGAAGATTCTTTTAGAAATAATAAAAAAAAACTATATAAATTTCTTTTGGGTCCCAAGTTAAAATGAAGCTTAACTTGAATTAGTAACATATTAAATCAAAGAGTTTATTACAGTTTGCAGTCCAGAATGTAGGAAAGTGGAACTATCAAGGATATTTTGGCATAAGGTTCTGTTTCTTTAGATTGCAAATTGTAGGTATATTTAATAAAATGGATTTGCCAACCCGCCCTACAGGTAGTAAAGGGTGCATAATAGTGGAATCTGGACTTTCAGGTTGTAGTCATACCAAAAAAGTCCTTTGGGCTGCTTGTTGGGTCTGGATGTGGACTTTATATATATATATATTTTTTTTTTTTGATTGGTGTGGTTTGCTTTCACATTGTACTTTCTGCAGTCTGTTTGGAAGTGGACCGAGACCAGCTCAAAAAGTGGGTCTTAAAAAAAAAAGGAAAAAAAGAAAAAAAAAAGAAGAAAAAAAAAGTGGGTCTTAGTCTGGTTGTTTGGTGCAGACCCGGGTTCACTTCGGCGTATTAACACACCTGCACAAGAGGTGCAGGGTTCTGATCGCAATCCAGCTTGTCCAACTCAGACCTGGAAGTTCACACCTGCTCAAAAGTTCCAGAGCAAGGGGGGAATCAAACTCTGCTCCTTTTAAAGCAGAAACATTAATGAACAATAAAATAGCACATTAAATTTGTTAGTTCAGTCAAGGAAATCACAAACGAAGAGGAAAACAAAGACAACCAGAAATGCTTTGGAACTTCACTATTAATTACTGAATTTTGTTTTTAATTAACTTCTGCAAATACATCATGAGCATTAATGAGTGCTACAACACATAAACTAGACTGCTGCTTGGAAACTGAGCAGAATTTAAGAAATGGTCACATCAATACTACCAATTCACTGGGTTTAGAGCAGTTTTTTCCATCTAAAAAGAAATATATATATATATAGCAATAATGTTATTGTAGGATGAACAGAGGGAAAGAAAAACAATGATTCTGTGGGGTCAAATGATTGGAAAAGATGGGAAAGGATTTTAAGAAACTTTTGATGATTAAGAGGATGAAACACCAAACAGTGTCTGTGTGAAGAAGTCAAAGGTGGCTGAGAAAACACTGTTGAGAGAAAATGAAGCTGTGTTCCTTTGGGATTAGGGTGACAGATAGCAAAGGTAAAGACTGCCTTCTTTTCCAATCCGTCTGTGATATCAGCTTTGATCAGCAGAAGCCAAGTGCAAAAGAAACACGCCAGAGTCAAATATCAACATGCCACTCAAGATTGAAAAGATTTCTAGTATGAAGTCTGTGATAGAAAAATGTATAAAAACATGTAAACGGTAAGAAAAAGAACTCAATAAATCTTAGAAAGAAATGGATGTAGACATCCACGTTTATTTGCACCCCTGTTAAAGAAACAGCTTAAAATGAATGAATCTTTTGTTGAAGTAGCCTACTCTCACTTTAACAAATGTTATACCTTCATCACATGATTGCGTGCCTGCATACTGATGCAATCCCACAGGAAAATGACTCTCTAGCACCAACTTACTGAACATTAAACTCTGTAACAGCCATAGTTCTATCAGTAATAAAGCCATGCAGGTACAGGGTTGGTTGAAAATGTTTAACAATTCTGCAACATGACCTCTGCAGAACTTACTCGTCGTGGATCCACATGCTGCAGAATTAGCCTAACTGTCAGATACTGTAGTTAGACTTAAACTTTCTCACTCATCTGGTCATTAAAAATGTACATTTAAGCAAAACTTTGTTTCAAAGAAAACCAAAGACAAAAGAGAGACAGTAAAAAAGTGATATGCCATCAGATGTTTGTCAATCGTCAGGAATGTTGTGGCACACTTTTGCCACTTAGAACCTGACCCTCACCAGATGGATGTGTGGAGCTCTGTGTAAAGAAATCGGGTCTCTCCTTTGGAGATCTACTTCAGAAGGAGGGGCCTTATCAAAAATCCTTGCACATGATTGGATAAACCACCTGTCCATCATCTTTGCTGACGTGCTACTTCAACCACTCACATCGAAACCAGCATTAGGGAAGATCAAGCTCTCATCAAACATGGTCGGGTAAAGGGTGAAACCATCGTTTCCACCAACAAAAGCCTTCAAGGCCCTTCTATGGTTTTCTTTTAAAGAGTTAATATTCGGTAGACTGGACAACTCTGATGAAATAGCAGCATCAATGTTCCTCGCGACGAGCCGCCATTGTCGTCTGAATCCAAACAGTCACTTCTCTAATACATCACATTTATGAAAACCCTACCCAGCAATCCTGATTGGCTCGTCCATTTTATGGGGTGTTGAAATCCCTCCCAGTGGCAGCGAGTCCAGATGGACGTTTGGAGCCGTGTGGAGCTCAGCGGAACGACATCCATCTGGCGAGAGTCAAGTTAGGCAACTTATGGAGGGCACAGGGAAATATGTGATTGACTAGAACTCAATGTTCTTCCATGATATCAATTATCAGGAGATGTCTGCTAACGGGAAGGCCAATTGGAACCACAGGTACTTCTTAGAGGCCCTTCAGGAGGGAAAGGGGCCTTCGATTGAGGCTGAGGCTATAGCTATGGCTGGGCTGTGTGATGCCAGGACCTTGGTGTGGTAAAAAGACCATGGGATGCCATGGCTCTGCGCTGTTATTCTCAGGCTCCGTAACATTGATGGGCAGAGAGACAAAGTTCAGGGCACTGGGGCACCGTGGCTATCCACAAAATGCTTGCAGGACGATGTTTTGTGAACAAGTTGAGATGTATAAAAATGAACGTGCGCCCACCCAAACCTTTTCAAGTGACAATAACAAGTCCTGGGTGATCAGGGTAAAGAGCAGCGGTCTTATTCCACAGCTCTGGGGGAGCTAATGCTAAAGAAAATGACCCTGGAGGTGTTTTTGTCAACCGACACAGACTGGGTTCTGTCTGTGAGGAAATCCAACAGCCAGGGGGCGCTGTTTCCAAGGAGGCCAAGTTTGCTCACCAGGTGCTGGGAGATGATTGCGTTGAATACTGAGCTAAGTCCAGGTGTTCTCCAGGTGTTCCAGGCTACCTACCTACCTTCTGAGCACCTACCCATGGTAGGTGCTCAGAAGTACATCAAACAGATAAGGAAATGAAACAGCGATCTTCTTCGTTGAGCTTGTTTAAGCAGCACCTGAAACTTTGCGTTTACTGCCCGGCTTGTTTTTGCTAGTGGACATACTCTCACATGAATACTTGATCTCATGAGTCCAGCGGTCTGTGTGGCGAAACCTTCTACACGGCCAGTATGTTTGAGCACAGGAAGCTTTAAACTGAGCTGCATTCAAATAGTCTAACACAGCATCCAAATGCAGATGGTAATCTCACACTCAAGAAGCTCCCTAACAAGTTTAGAGACCTGTGCTGCTGTAGAGCAGAGCTGCTGCCTGACTTCGCTGCATCTGCACACAAAATACTCATAATAACTACAGTATTTTGTCACCACATACTACATAAAATGAACCCATATGGCCACTAAATGCCATGATTTCGCTGCATGCGGGATGTCCAGATGGTACACATTGTGGTGCTGTCTAACTGACACCAAAGGATGAAGAAAGGAAACATAAGTTCTTTCTTTTTCCTTTGCTTCGCAGTAAGTGCACATATGGTGAGAGCAGGTTGGAGATAAGTTCTTAAATTTGGGAGTGCCTGCCTTGAGACTCTTGTGGAGGTTCTGTGGTTAGAACAAAACAGCCACAGTCCAGCTGTCATTCACAGGATTCGTCCGTGTCAGGGTCGAACCGACTGAGGAGAATGTGGATGCAGACGTCTAAGGGTTAATGTGATTGTGGTGTGTGTACGCTGTTTTCCTTACGTGCACTCTCTAAAAGAAGACCTTTCAGCTTGTCAGAAAGCAGAGCAAAAAACACTACTTTACTGAAAAGAAGATGTGATATTAAGTGATCAACAACAATAAAAACTCAAAGCTTTTAACCTAGAAACCGCTCTGTGAATGAGAGCAGTGATGCATATTCGCATAAATACACTCCAAGTAGCTGAATAAAAAGGGCTGCCAGTGTGTTACTGACAACTCATCACATTTCACACAGCCAAAGCTGTTATTTCTATACTTTAAGCAAGGAAACCAGAAGTCTGGCTTTTATTCCAAAGTGCTCTATGCAACAGGAGGGTGTTATTTTAAAATAAATGCCTCTCTGCAGATGTAAATATACAGTTGAAACAATCCAGCTTCACTTCACACTGAGTGAACAAAATAATAAAAGAATCTATTGAATTCTTACCTGAGTATTCTGTTATAGAAGAAAAAGCAATAGTGAATATATATATATATATATATATATATATATATATATATATATATATATATATATATGTATGTATGTATATATATGTATGCATGTATGTATGTACGTATATATATATATATATATATATATATATATATGTATGTATGTATGTATATATATGTATGCATGTATGTATGTACGTATATATATATATATATATATATATATATATATATATATATATATACTCACAGGCCACTCAGATGCATATACCTTGCCAGTAGGTTTTAAACAGGCCTTTCATCTTCCACATCCAGGTGACTACATGCAGTACGTGTCATGTGATTAGTTAAAAGCAGTTGAACAGGTGTAGTTAAAGTGTCCAATGGCTTTATCTACTTGTAAATACCAGTATATGCCTTGGCACCTTAGTGCTAAACCCACTCTAACCCCTAGTCCAAATAAAGAAAGGAGAACTGAAGGACCTCACTGTCAAAGTCCTTACTTTAGCAGTAAAATGCCACAGACAGGTCGTTAGATCATGTAAATCATTTAAACATATCAGATCACAGCTTGAGGGTCCTTTTTAGGGTCTTAGCTGTTCCTCAGATTGTGCTCTTCTGGACTGAGATGTCTGATGTTCCTCCAGGTATCTGTTAGAGCCACTTCTCTGATTGCTCCGATGATCATCGATCATAACGGCTGTCCTCTGCCGCTTATCCATGATCACAATGTCTGGTTGGCCGTTGGTTATCTGTCTGTACCTGGAAGTCCCACAGGATCTTCTGTCTTTCTCCACCACCTTGGGAAATGACTCCCATGTTGACCTGGGGGTCTCCAGTTGGTATTCTGAACGGATGTTTCTGTCCACTATTGCTCTGGTTCTCAAGGTCTGCTCCAGTGCTGCCATGATTAGGGCTTCAGTGCTGTCCAATGGCTCTAAAACTAAGTCTACAATATTCTTATATATCAAATTCATGTCAAGTTCAACATATACATTGCAGATCTTGTTTGGACACTGTTGTGCAATTTGTAATGTTTTGTACTTCTCCACTTTATCAAGAAAAATTGTTTACTATTGTTTTTCCAGTGTTATTATCACATTTAACCTTGGTTATTTGTTAAGCCAGTTTAGGACCAATGTTTACAAAAAAATGTAAATCCTTTGGATGGATGGATGGATAATAGTTTTATTCCTGAGAAATCAACAGAATTTTAATTGTCTAAGCCTTTTTTTTTAAACCTTTTAAAAACACTAAGTCCACATGTTGCCTCTGAATTTGTTGCAGCTGTTACTGTTTTGGGAAATTGGATGCTGGTGAATTTCCCACAGAGATTTTTAAATTACTCAAAATCAGCCAATTCTGCAAGCAGATGGTCTCAAGTTTCAGAATTAGTGGATGTGGTTCATGCTGCTACCCGCCTCAGAAGTGTATATAAAGACCCTGTTGAAGAAAAGGTGAAAGACTGTCTATCCATTTCACTGACTGCAGAGCTGGTAATGAGTTTTCAGCTCTGAGTGGGTAGAGATCACGCTGTGATTAGCAGGCTCAGTTTCCAGAAATATTAGAAATACTGAAATGATCAGACAACTGCAATACAACTGCTGGAGGTTGCCGTTGCAAGAGGCTTCATTTCCAGTGCCTGTCTCAAAAACACTGACCTCAGTTAAGCTGTCTGCTAACATTTTTAAATTTAGCAAAGTGTCTTTAGAGAACCTTATAAAGTGCATGAAGACAGTGCCTTGCTAAACTAATAACCATTAAACTTCTTCTTGTTTTTTTAAACCTAATGACCACCAAGTTTATACGTATAGTTCGGGAGGCAATGTAGCACAATATTGCAAGTTTACAAGAAATAAAAATCTAAAAAAGACCACAATTATGTAGGACAATGGTGGCCATTTTTGGTAATTTATGAACATTTAGAGTGAGCTTACTGAATATGATGAATAACCTTTTGTTTAAGTTTTGATCACTTGTGTTTTGTCACAGGGAAAGGACGGAGACATTTTCTGTTTACTCAGAGAAACATACATCCTACCTACCTTTTTAAAATGGCATCTTGTATCGATCATTAACTCAAAAGGCTGAATAGTTGTGGGTGTTTTTAGCACTGTTGTCTTAGAGCGTAGCATCTGGGCTCTGTAAGTGTAGGTTTACTGCTGACCCGCTATCTTTCTCCAGGCCAAACAATCATGCATGTTAGCCTGATGGGGATGGACTGTCATCTTTCAGATTTTGTTTGTGAGACCCAAACCCTTCAAGAACAGCAGGGATGGAAAAACAGTAAAATTATTTTACTTTACAATGAGTCCGAGTGGAAGCACTGCACCCAGGCATTAAGTGTTGAAGTCGTAGTTGATTAGTGATTTTAGGAAGAGGGCTGGGGATGCAGCAGTGACTGAATCTGCAGATGCAGGCAGGAATCAGTATTGTTGTGTCATCATTTTGCTGTCATTGCAGGTGGGTGTTGTAGGAGCTCGAGAGAGGACAGACAGGTATTTGCAGGTAAGTTTGTTTCATTTGATTGACTAGCATTTCTGACTGGCTCTCAGCTGGCAGAGCCTTGAATGGGTTTTCCGTGTAGGTGGATTGGTAGAGCATGCAGATTTCCCGGTAGGTTGTTGAAGACAAGTTCCAGTTGAACATTGTAAAGCTCAATTAAATTATAGGATAAACTAGAATGCATGATTAGCACAACCAATGGATTGGTGAAGAGTTGATCCTCAGGCGTGACGGAGGGTCACAGCACAACCTGGCCTATAGAAGAGACACGGTGACTTTGGGCATAAAACACTCATCAGCTCTTCTTATCCCATGTAGTCAGCATTGAAAGTCTCTAAGCCACAGTGTGGAGCTCTGACAGGTGGCGCTGTACGTGCATATGTTGTTGTGCATGGGTCTGCTTTATTTATTAGCCAGTCTGGGACCGTAGCGTGTTAATAATCTGTTCACATTCTGTTAATGTTATAATAATAGGCCCATGGATGTCTATCTAATTGAACCCTGTGTTAAATGGTGCCAGGTAATTTTAGAATAAAATAACTTACCTGCAGCAACTCATTCTCCCACTGTTCGCTGTCATAATAGACTTGTTCCGTTCATTCAGAGACGTGGGAATCTCTGTCGTTTCCAATCTGTGCTTCAGTTATTATCTTATCTATTACAGCTCACCATATTTAATGCTCCCTAAGCAGACATAACAAGGGTTTTAAATGCAGATTTACAGCATGGGGTTTTGAAAAAACCTAAAGAAAAAACTTCCCAACCATACACAAAGTGAAGGAGGTGGGATATATTAACGCAGGGATTAAAAGGTTAATCAAATAGGCACATAGACAACATTAAAAAAACACTTTGCTTGACTCTGTAAGAACATTGCCTTTCTCATGTGTTCATCTATATTATTTTTCTTTCAACCTGAAAACATAATTATGTTTCTAATGGGTTAAATGTTGGGCTTTTTCCAAATCCTTCTTCTTTTTTTTTTACATGTTTAGTTAATGTTGAGAGAATGAATTACAATTTTAAAGGTTGACGTGTTACATACTGCCAGGCCGGAGGAAAATCAGCCCAGGTTATGACTCCTGGCCTGTGAAGTGTTATATGCAGATTATAAAGGGAAAGAGAAATCGCTTGCTTTGATCATTAGAGACGGAGCATTTTACTCAGAAAGAATGCAACGTAAACAGCTCTGCTTTTAGGTCATCACAAACACGCATGTGCATATAAACCCTATTCCATTTAATAGACTAAAGTTAGAACCTTCCCTTTCATTGGTTTGTGCTGCATCGATCCCAAAGAACAGAAATGAAGTGCTGCAGTTACATGGTTGAGCGGGAGCGTCAGATAGAAACTTGTTTGTAGAACCAAAATGAGGCAGAGACTCTTTGATAGACCAGTGCAGTTCAATAGCAAAGCAAGTGAAGCTGCTATTCAAACATGCTCTGCCTGACTGGAGGTTTTAAAATGCCCGTGTAGCAGCGATGTGGTCTGACAGATTGCTGTGCAATTGATTTTCCTAAGTCTCTATACGGTCTTCATTTGCACTCCACTAGCGCTGAAAGCACAACTACACACTATTTACTTTTTGTCCAAGTTTAGAAACTGTGTTAATGATTGCTGCTATAAATATTTCAAGCTTACACTGTTCGGAGTGCAGCAGCATGTCATATTGGGAGAAAAAAAATCCTAAGCTACAGATCGTCTGAAAGGGAGCATTAGTTTTATCCTTTGGGCATTGACACAAACAGCTTAGACGCACAACTTTACAGCGAGAATGAGGTTGTGAATCCTTTGACAAAAGCCTTTTTCTCCCCAAACAGACACCAGAGAATGAGACAAGTGACATTGACAGCATGTTAAATTTAGAATCCCTCTCACAGATGTAGCGGCAGCTTCATTTTATTTCTGGTGCACGTCGCCTGCAGTCGCTGTACAGGTTTTGCATATTACAATGTAAACATCAGACAGGTAGGAATCCACGCATGTAATGAACACAGTGGAATTTGCAATGATGTTTTCACAGATTTCGGTGTTTGGAGGGAGAATTGTGAAAAGATACATGTACACAGACTAAAATAACATCCAGTTGTCAGGGAATGGTGTTGTTGTGCACCCACAAGAAGTTTTAATGATGATCAGAACTCAATCCTGGCAGAGAGGCGCAAACAAGAAAAAAGCCACATAAGACGCTGACACTGGAATAACTGAAGCAAGGAGTGTTTAAGCCGGAGAATGTGAATCCTGATCGCTGTACAGCTGAGCAAATGATCACATGAGGGACAGCTGTGTTAGAACAGGGAGCCGAGGCACTGCCGAAAATGAATCTAGATTTACACAGTGTCTCCAAATATGCCAGGAGACAATAATAATAATAGAACTTTATTGATCAAAGAAATTTACATGAATAGGCTTCATGCTGTGCCAGCACCTATAATCGTGGTTTGCAGCACTGGAACCCCACAGGGTTGTGTGATCGGCCTCCTGTCGTTCAAGGCTATGAAACCACCACCACTGTGTTTTACATGATGATAGAAATTTACAAATCAATAATTTGACTACGTGGTGCACAGAAGAACCAAGACGCTGGTACGTCATTCATACAGGTTCAACACGGCTTTCAGTCTTTAATCCTTTCACATTTTACTGAGCTCACAATTAAACTTCATATCAACTGTGCATTCAACTTATTTTCCAAACAATTCTCTCTTTATTAAAAAGGACAGTGGTTTTTTGATAGATCCACATGTATGAGATGAAAGAAGAAAATCTTCCAGGGAAACAATTTTGTCTTTTGTCTTGTTAAAGAATTAATGTTTTATACAAAAGATACAGAAAATGACAGCAATGTAATTCCATATGCTTTGGCTTCTTTAATAAAAAATGGAGAAAACTATTTCCAGTCATAGAAGGGTTAATGTTTTCAGTGATTCCATCTGAAAAAGTAAATTCCACACAGACTGGAAAAACTAAGTTTTCATTTCAGTTAATTTTGACAACTGCAGATTCCAAACTAGGAACAGCAACCTGAGAGACACAGTGATATGAAGACAGGTTCAAAGGGAAGACTTACATAAAGAGAAAACTGAACAGACTGAAAAATAGAATCAATTGTCATTATGTAACCATAATGAGATTTTTTTGGTGAGACACCGGCTCAGAGTAAATACAGACATAAATCAATGACATAAGCTTAAATATTCAAGTTGAGTGTACCAAACTGCAACACTTCCTGAGGAGCTATGAAGTGTGCAAATAGTCCTTCATATCTGGTAGGATTTGAACGTTTGAGTCAAGAAGACATGGAGAAGCAGCATTTAGTTCCTATGCTCCACTGATCTGGAACAAACTCCCAGAAAACTGTGAAAATGCTGAAAGCCTGAGTTCTTTTTTTGTTTGGAGTTGCCTTTAAATGTTAAAGGTTGATTTAAACTGTTTATTTCACAGAATTAGATTAAATCTGTCCATCTTATCCTGACCTGCTGCTATTATTCCACTACAATGTGCTTTCCTCTGTAATGTTTTATTTCCTCATGTTGTTTTGATGTGCAGCATTTTGAATTGTTTCGTTACTGAACCGTGCTCTACAAATAAGCTCGTCTTACATTGGCTTATGATGTGGAGAACACTAGAAATTGGTCAGAGAAACTTAAAACTGTAACGGTACATTCAAGGAAAAGTATGACGCAGTTTTCTCCTCCTTCAACTCCAACCTGCTCACATGCTTTGCAGGTTTGGTCACTTTATTACATAAGCAATTGTTCCAAGTAGTGAAGATGGACAACACGGCGCAGAGAAGCAGACTTACTGGTGTGAGGTAATTGTAAAGCCACCTTTAACAGCTGTTCCAGCTGCAAGTGTCACATCTGGCCTCTGGGATTTCTGTCCATTCCTAAAGGCTAAACTGCTCCAGCTTCTCCATGTTGGACAGTTTTCACTTTTCACCAGAGATCTTCACGTGTAACCACAGAATCTGAATTGGAATATGGTCTGGCCATTCCAACACATTTAAATGTTTTCCCACTAAACCACTGAAGTACTGCTTTAGCAGGTTATTGTTCCAGTCTCAGATCACAGAGACTGACACCGGTTCTGCTCCAGATCATCCCTGTATTCAGCACCATCCATCCTTCCCTAGACTTGGGCCCATTTTCCAGTCCCTGCTTCTAAAAACCACCCCCACAGCATGATGCTGCCACCACCGTGTTCCACTGTGGGGAAGGTGTTCTGGGTTTGGGCCAGACAGGTGGCAGAAACGTTCAATTTTAGACCAGAGCACCTTCTTCCATACATTTTGGGGTGCAGACCTCGCGCCGTTTGGCAAACTCAAACCCTGCCTTCTTAATTTGAATACTAAGTAATGGCTTACTGTTGTCCTGTGGACATATATATGCACACACCTCCATTCTTTTTTTCTGTAGCTTCATAGCAACTGCCAGAGCTGCTGCTGCCATTAATTTTGTGTCTTGCATTTTCCTCTTTCAGAGGGAGTATTGACCTTTGCTTCTGGGTTTTGTCATTCTCCTTTCTTTTCTCTAAAGCCCAGGCGGTCACTGCAGATGTCGTTTGTTCTTAGCCTTGCTGAGCTTCCTGAGATAACTTTTGTAACAACTGGCCTTATGTAATCAACATTGATCTACCTTTCAGTAAATATCACCTGTGAGATGTTTGCTTCATCTTGGGAGATGTTTTGGACTCATATTTTAATGTGTTAATAGTTGAACAACCACCAGGGAATGAGAGGCCATGGATGTTTGAAAGGTGAATCTCTATCTATCCCTGTTTACGTGATTCACCTTCTTCCTCCTTTATTTTCTGCCTAACAGACTGCATGAGGAGCAATCCTATCCTCTGAGACACATTATGGCTTGATTTAAGGAGCTGGAATTTTGTACCATTGACATGTGAAGATGTTTTATAGTTCTAGATCTATCTAAGTGCATATTTTACACCAGATATGTCCAATGCCAGTCCTGTGAGCTGCTATCCTGCAGTTTTGAGATGCATCCCTTCTCCAACTTACCTGAATTAGATGAATGGCCTGTCCCCAGGCCTCTGCAGAGCTGAATGACTGACTGCAAAGGGAATCCAGCCATTTGTTTCAGGGGCGTTGGAAAAGGGATGCTTCTAAGAGTTGCAGGATAGTATCTCTGGAGGGCTGGAGCTGGGCACACCTGCCACGGACTGCTTTGGAAAGTCAAATAGCTTCAAAATGTGACTGCAAATTTTTTTTCTCCTTAATATTTCTCATATTTCAGTTCAACTTAATAGTGAATGAATGCAACGTTCTGATCCAGATTGTTTACTGAACCACAGTTCTGTAAATATATTATAAAAAAAGTTTAGACATTTTAGTCTTCATTTGGATTCTGCATTAAACAACATGATGGATTTGATAAAGAGAGCAGACGGCATTCAAACTCGCTGATAACATTTTTTAAATCAAATTGTATTCCTATAGAAAGACAGATCACGTAAAACGTAAAAAGCCACAGTGACCCAATATTCAGCAAGTTATTAATCAAAATAGATCCTTCTTTGCTCGCAAATAACGCATGAACATACGTTATGACTGATAAAAGTGAAGACAGTGCATTTACTCAAAATGATTTACAGCAGCCTTGTCACTGCAGGAGAAATCAGCAAGATGGATTGTTGATGTTCAGATGTGATTGTCTGCATTTACACACCTTCCTTTTCCCTGGGAGGAGAGAGGCTTTCCAGGGTTTGACTTTATTTACCTGTTTGTTTGTTCGGGCCTGTCAAATTAACTCTGTAAGGGATGATAGGCTTTCCCTGTGGGACCATCATAAGGAAATGATGGTGACAGACAGACTTGTTTTCTCTATTGTTCTACGCTGAGAGCATCGCTGCTCCCTCTACAAGCGTGAACGTGTTGACTGGTTGGTTTATGTACAGTACACAGGTATTTTCTTCTTCACTGTTTCAAACTAAGACTGTCATGAAGCTTTAATAAGGAAATGATGATTTTGTTCAAATGTAATGTGAAAAATAGGTCAATTCGGCTCAGCCACTGTTTAAAAGGGGAAAGATGAAACAGAGGTGTTGATATTTAGAATCAGAGTCAAAATCATCTTTTTTCACCATGTTTAAATCAAAAGTCCAATGCAGAAAAAAATCTCTTATTCACTCATATATAGACTAACCATTCAGCACACTTTTTATTTAAAGACAATTTAAAGACAACTGCTGTGGTGATTTGTAATGACCCTGAAGAAGGCCACAAGCCCAAACCCGTTGGTCTGCTCCTGAACCTTCAAATGTTGCTGAAGTTTTCATCGACCAGCTCATTTGTGCTCTTCACGCACCTTAAAGGTTGGCGATGTTGTGCCTGAAACGTTTGGATCTCTGAACCTTGAAGAGCTTGGCATCATAAACTCTGAAATACCTGGACAGTTTAGACAAAGATCCCGTGGCCTCTACAAGAAAACTGAAAATGTGTCATAATCGGGTCTTTCAGAAGGTTAATGGATAAAGAAGTGGTTCCACAGACCAGCATCCAGTAATGTGGAGATGGAAGAGAGCATTTAGAAGACTCGGGAGCCTGCATGATCAAGAGATGGTGGCAGAACGCGTGGACACACAAATAGTGGGTCATACACAGTATTAACAAAAGTAGAGCCAAAAGGTGTGACACCAGACATTATGCTAAATTATTTTTGTACTATTGATATAAATTCCTTTACATTTACACACTGAGTACATGTACTTCAACATATGGTTGGAATGTGCTGCTGTTCCGCGTGAGATCATGCTGCATATAAAGTATAGATTTATTTTAAGGCTTTTCATGCATCCTTACCAGGGGTGCCAATAAGTGTGGAGGGTGCTGTATTAGAAAGTTAAACGATCATAGTTCTCCCCACATGGGGCAAAATGAAATCAAAGACATAGCTTGCAGATATATTGAGTTTTGTCATGTGGCGCTCTGGCAGCCTTCTCATATCGAAGCAGAAGCTCATATAGACTCCCGCAAAGCCGCGCGATTCAATCTAAATGCGTTACCAAGAGATCTCACAAAGCCGTCGAGGCAGAATGCTGTCTGAAATCCCAGATAAACACCGAGATGTAAAACCTTTAACTTCAGTTTACCACAAACTATTCTTAAGCTTTTATTGAAATGATCGACAGGGCAGGACCCCGAGATTCAGCCCCAGCACAGGAGAGCACCTTCACAAATTAATTTGTTAAAATGAGGACGAAGGATGCCTCCAGGTCACAGATAAACTCTCGAAGCTCAGCTGAGATAAAACACAGGTTGGTGACTTAAATTCTCCTGTGGATGAGTGAAAAGATACAATGGCTTCACCAACGTGCGACGTAGAGGATAGAGGATCAGGCAGAGAGGCAGCAGCATCTAAGGTGACATCAGAATGGGTTTAATGTTTAGAGCTTGGAAGGTGTGGGGGTGGACATCTAGAGGCTAAATTTGTTTTGTGTTCTTTTAAAAATAGCACAAACTCAGTCAGAGTGGTTATAGAGCATAAGGCGAACATCAGTTCTCAAATATTGCTCCAGATTTTCGATAGGATTTATGTCTGGACTTTGACTAGGCCATTCTTACTTATGAAAATGTTTTTAAGTTTTCAAGTTGAACCTACCTGGGGTGGCAAAAATCTAATTTGTGTGATTAGAAATGCACAAATTTTTAACTTTAAAAAAACTGATTATGCAATATTTTTAATATCTTGAAGAAAGTTTGAAGAGGCTTAACCCTGACCAGCTTCCCTGTCCCTCCAGAATAAAAGCAACCCCACAGCATGACACTGCCAGCACTATGTTTCAGGGTGGGGATAGAGTTTTTTTATTTTTTTATTTGAAAAAGTATTTTTCACACAACCCTAACCATATGATACTCCTACTTCCATTTGTTACTATGGGAATAATGCTTAAGATTAGATGGATGCTGTTTTGTAGGACCCAGGATGTCGGGTTTATACTGAATACAACAAAATGGTAATGTAAAGTCTGTTTCCTTTGGAATTCCAATTAATTAAATATGCATATGTTAATGTTTGCCTCTGGTCAAATATTTTTCCTTTACTGCCAAATCTTAAGCCGGGGTAAGACGGGCCTTCAGAGATATGCAGGAGCAGGCCAGTAATAACATCTACACCAGTCTCATCTCCCTCGTTTTGTTGCAAATCAAAGCCGGATGTGACAGCCGTAAAGTCAGATCCCGTAAACAATGCCTCAATTTGGATTTCCACTCTGAAGGTACAGCTATACTGTTTATGACGTTATGAGTTGATAAAAATCTGTTCTGTTTGAATAATCTAGCTCTGTTTTTTCATCAAATGTGGAGAAATGTTGAATGTAGCTCCTGGGTTAAAACATTGTTACTTTGCTCTTGTGTTAAAGGTCATGAGTGACAGTAAAATTGGCTGCTGCAGAGTTTCAGTTGAATGATAAAAAAAGACCTTTCAGGGCCCCTTTTTGGTTACCTCTTGTTTAAATGTAACATGTTAGCAGGTGCTGGAGCAGGAAACTGACTGATTCGTTGAATCAGAGACGGCTTTTATGTTCCCCCGGAAACATGACTTGCACAATAAATACTTTCTGATGCCACAAGCGGAAAGTTATTTCTCTCAGATGTGCAAATTTCACAAAAAAGGGGAAAACAGATCAAGTCTTTGATGCCTCATGTTGTTTTTTTAATTCCATCCAAACCATCCAAAATATATTTAATGTGTCCATTTTTTCATGAATTATGATACTCCTGATATGGGAAAATATCTCTCATGTTGAATTAACTTTTTTTTCCTCAAGAACCAACTCTGGATATTTGCTTCTAACATTTCCCAGAAAAGTTTAACATAATGTAATCTTCAAAAGAGCGGCGGGGGCTCATTTACTTTGAAACAGTAAAGACCCCCCAAAAAAGTCCCTTTTTTTTCTGGAGGACGTTGCAGTGGATTAAAGATCTTAAAGCAAGGTTGACAGTAATATTTGTCAGTACAGTAGGTAAGCACCCATTTTTCTGTTGCTTAACTGCATAAAAATGTCTTTAAATAAATGTTCATGCAGACTCTCACTGCTGAGGAGACTTTAGGAGTCCAGGAGGCGCTCCAGAAAACCTTTTCTGCCTCTGGGTTGGCAACAGCCATCTTCTATGGACTAGGTTATAGGTGCAGCAGCTTCTCTACCGCAGAGAGGAAGCGGTTAGATTATGGAGTTAAAACAGTGACAGCTTGCAATGACATCGAAAAAGAGATTTGGTATTGAAAAATTAAACTGAAAATTCTAACGTTGTTAGAAAGTAAAAACTTATGATATTCTCATTTCATGCTGCAGCTTTTTTCCAATGAGAGATGTTTTCATTGTCACTGCAGAGTTCCTTCAGCGCGATGTCACTACAAGCTGGGGATGTTGGTTGGGGCCGTTGGGGCGGGGCTAATTCAAGACCCCTTCATGGGCCCTCCATTTTTATGGTACTCCTCATCTAGCTC